>NC_056728.1:349029308-349329308 GCF_019279795.1 Protopterus annectens | reverse complement strand
TGTTTTACTCTTTTTGTTTAAGCAAAATAAGTAGAAGGTTTAAGGAAGTAATTAATGATCATGCCTACAATATTAGGAAGCAGACTAAGAAAAAAAATTAACTAGGCATGTGTTGGAAATGGGTACACAACATAGTTTTCACTAATCATTAATTGTACTGAAGATTATGGATAATACATGTATTACTGAAATAAATTCAATTGTTTTTCCTTGTTTGAGTGATATGTATTCATTGAAAGCTGTTTTAAAGAAACATGGCTTACAAAGATGAATGTTCCTTTAATGGGCAAGTGTTTTAAATGATAGTGTGTGATTTTTTACTGTATAAATTGAGAGTAGCGGGATAGTGTTAGTTAATAATAAGTTAATAATCTGGTGAACGTTCTTATTTTTTCTATGTCATTATCTACCCCATGTGCAAAATGGGAAAAGGGGTTGGGGATGGATAGATGAAATATCAATCATTAAAGTCACTTTGTACGTGGATCTTGGCTTGCTGTTTTTCTTGTATTATTAATTGCACACCGAGAATTGAGTTATCCGTTTCCATTTTGTGTTAACAAAGACACTGAAGCTTCCAGTGTGCCTCTGCTGCATTAAACACATGTTCAGCTTTGAAAGGAATGCAGCTTTACATCCCTAAGTTGATTTTTTTCTTTTTAAAGATTAGAATACAATTATTGCCAATTGCGAAAGCTGTGTGAACCTTAATGTATTTTTCTTTCATTTTAGCAGAATGAGACCCTTAAGGCTCAAGTTTTTTCTTTTAAGGCAACCAGGGATTACTGCCTAGTTAATGGGACTTCCTTAGAGTCCTACATTATACACATGAAGACGAGAGAATCAAACCCAGCTATATAAAATAAAGCTTGATGCTTATTATGTGGCTTGACTGCTTCAGTCCTAACCTAAGGAAACTGTGCTGCAGGCTGAGGTCTGACTTCCAGACAGACTTTAGATCTGAGCACCCTTTTTCCTCAGCCAGGCCGATGTCCCCTTCGTCATGGATGTCTCCAACTTCCTGGTACAAAGGTGCCGCATGCTTGGTCCCCTTTTTATTTATTTTTACTGTTTCTGTGCAAGTTGTATTCAGAGAAGTGTTCAGTCCATCTCTTAGACCACACCATGTGTCTGAAAAGTGAGCAGATAAGTACCCCTTTGGGAACCAGTCTTTGTCTTGTACTGATTTGCAGTGTTTATGGTTGATAACATCTGCTTCATCTACATCTGAAGAGGCAAAGAATCTTAAAACTGAATAGCAAAATATGGAAATAGAAAATGTATATCCACTCAAAATGTAGAAGAAATTCAAAGGTGAGATTAAGGAGTTGTGTGTGGCCTAAAAGAGGCCAGTGCATCTGCAAAAGCAAAACTACAGACATTAGTATTTATATTGTCTTAGGTTGGAGCACAAAGTTAATGTTTGTGAAATCTGTAAAGAGCCCAGGACCTTTCATGTGAGATGTCGTTCAAGCTTACTTGAGTGGAAGGGGCTTGTGGGTTCTGGCCAAAGTATGTTATATCAGATGGTAGTCAGTTGGGCATCCTCACTAAAAAGATGCTTAAGGAGAAGTCTGGAGACATTAGGGTTTGTGCGACCCTGCTAAGGGTTTTAAGAACAAAACTGGACTGAAAAAATCCTTTAAGTTGATGAGAGGAGGTGATGAGCTTATCCACCCTTGAACACTGGTTGATTATTAAGCAAAGGGGAGGTTAGTTCACCATTGCTCATTGTAGAGTGAGGATATCTGCACTGATGCATGAAAGCTGTACCAGGGTTACACCTCTCTTGGGATGCCAGGACCCCGATGGCCACACAGAGGCCAAAGATCTAGTTTGGAATATCAATTTCAGTTAAGCAAAAGCTGCATTTTGGCTAGTCTGCAGCCCCCAGTCTAAACCCCTTCCTACTTCTGGCTCAGGATTAGGCTGCAGTGGCTCATTCTGTTTTTTTTTGTAGTTTCTATGGAGTTTGTAACTTAATTCAGACAAGCTGTCTTTATGTGAAGTCAGGCCTCCAAGAGGAGAGATACTGCCCCAGTGAGAAACATTTGACTCCTGTGAGGCTCTAAATACTGAGAAGTTCTGGACTGTAGAATCTGTATGTCATGAATTTACATTATAACAGATAATGAAGACACCACAGCCTCTGACTCTTTCAGAGGACCTGTCAGTTGGGGATACTCTTACTTTTGAGGCAGCATTTCCACCATCAAGTCCATCAAGCTTCTGCCCCTCAAAAGAAAGAGCCATGGAGCTTTAGAGGTTTGAGCCCTCAAAACCTGTTGCCATTCCTCCAGTCCATGAAAACCACTTGGATCCTTTACTTCAAAGAGGCTGCAACATTAAACTTCAGGTTACTGGTAAATTTCTGCATTTAAAAACCCAGTGGTGGATCCAGAAGTGGTGTACCTGGAATGTGTAAGGGGAAAAGACTGTCTGCAAGTTGTAATGCACTCCTCTGCGATAAATAAAATAGGTACTGCATGGCAAAAAGTGTGCACTTTAGTAATCCTAGCATTTAAGGCTTTTAATTTCCAGACACACTTCCTGAAAATAACATGTCTTCAAGCAAATATTGGCGAGTTTTAGTGGGAATGCAGGATGAGGCAAGGATGCTTTGCTTCATGATGTCCATACCCCCTTGCAGTTGGGAAAACACACTGTTAAACATGGTATGATAAAGCTTTTCCTACAGCCCATATGAAACATATTTGTCTAATAACTCAGTAGCTTGCTAATGCAGGTAGGGAGGATGGGCATGTCAGTCCTGAGGAGGAGACAGTGGATCCTTCCCAGCATTTGCTGCGTTTTGAATAAAAGGGCCCTGCTGCAGAGCAGAAAATAATCATACATTAGGAGGCCAGGCCAATAGAATGTGGGCATGTCCACCCAAGCTGGCAATAGTAGCTCCTGTTTGACACATGGAGAAGGAAACACACACAGATTGCGGGAATGTTGCTGGCCCTCTCTGTAATGTAAGTGCTGGAGATGAAGGTTTGGTTCATAAATGGGGAAAATTAAGTCATTGCTGGGATGCTGATAGAAGCACAAAGCACCTCCATGCTGGACAATGGCTGCTTAGAGGTTTCAGAATCAGCAGCTGTAGAAAAAAAGGGTACAGAAATGTGGGCATGATGCTCTAAATGCAAAATCCAGGGCTGCTGCTGCAGCTGAGGAGGCATGTGCCTGCCTAAATGTAACTGGAATTATCCTTCAGGGCAAGGACTTTTCTGCCAGGGGCAAGGAAAATGGAAGCAATTCAGAATTAGAAAGGCCTACTTGAAAGAAGACAACAGTAGGATAACAGGAGCCAGGGGGTACAACAAAGTTTCCTATGTTGCAAGGGAGCAACTGTGATTACAACAGCCCCTTCCTCCTCCAATACCCCAAATCCTACCTCTGTCCCTTCTTTTTCTTGAGACCAGTCTGTCTACTTTTCCAATGATAGAAGGCAATTTATTCCCATTACACCAGCAGTGGCTCACTATAACCATAAACAGATGGGCCCTGAGTATTATTTTCAGGGGCTACAGACTTCAGTTTTCTCAGAGGCCCACAGAGAAGAGTAGTTTTAGAAGTACCAATGAATCCGGTACATCTGGTAGGATCTGTCCTTGAGGAAATGCTGTTCGAGGCAAAATGCTTTTGTCCCATGCTTTTTTGTAGTTCCAAGGAAGTATAGTCACTTGGGCACCCATTCTAGACCTGTCAATACTAAAGTCCCCAAATTCAAAAAGCTGACTTTGCGCCACTGATCTTATGTGAAGCCCTCAGAAAACACATGCTAACACTAGACCTCAAAGATGTTTGCCACTTTTCAAAGGTCACAGGCAGTTTTTAGTGTTTGTGGCAGGGGGGTTGCACTTCAGTTTACCCCCTTGTCCTTTGGCTGTGCTACTGAACTAATATATTTGCAAAACATGTAACCATAGTAATAGAACACTGCAGAACCAAGAGAATTCATATTTACCCTTACCTGGACAGTTACCTTATCCGGGTCCAATCCATACAGGAGATGCATGGGGCAGTGGAGTACACACTGCAGTGCCTGGCAGCCTAGAATTTACCCTTAGTCAACAAATGTCAAACTTGTATCCCAGCCCAGAGTCTTCGTAGGGGCCCTCCTGAATGTGAAGATCTGCAGGACTTTCTTTTCAATGAAGATAGTGGAACTCCAGAGAGCCTTCATCAGATCATGGCAGTAAAAGCTTAGTGAACTGCTAAACAGGCCATCAGCATTCTACTCAACATGACCTTGACCATTTTGATTCTTCTTGCCACAAGCTCTTTCAGGGGGAAAAACTCTCTCATGCTTCGTCTGTGCTCTGTCTGCTTTCAGATCTTGTTTGCCACTGTGATAATCAGATAGATCTTTGTGCCTGACAGATAAGTGCTCCTGTAATTTACTTTTCTAACTTATTAGCAGCCTTTCTTCATAATTTTCTTTCTCATAAAATTTAATTGCATGTCTCTATTTGTTGAAAAAATGAAACACACACCGAGAGAGTGAAGTAGCTTTTCTCCTCTGCTGCTTCACAGCATTAGGCTGGAGGCCTAGCATTTCCCTTTAATCTGTTGTATACCACAATGTCCAGACTGCCACTTGAATAGCTATTTTTGAGGTTCTTAGGGTTGTTAATGTTGCTGCTGGTGCTGCTGTTGTTGCTTGTCATTTTTGCAAATGTTATTGTCTCTTTTTCACTTTATTCTGGACAACAGTTTTAGAAAATGTGACAAGTATGTCTAAGGATCCCTTCGCTAAGATCTTTTTGTGGTGTGCATGGGGTTGGATCACCTTACTGTGGATTATGCCATTTGCAAGGCCTTTGAGCCTGCGTCTTCAGCAGACAGGAGAAATAAACTTATCCTGAATGGGCTTCTACCTTCTGCCCCTGAGACTTCGTCATACAAGTCAAATAAAAGGAAGGAAAACGTGAAGGGAAAGAAAATAGAGACTTGAAAACTGAATTCAGAAGATGTGGGCCCATCTTTAGCTCATAGGCATTAGTTGGCACATCCTTCGTTTGCATCACTCTCTATGCATTAGACTTCACCTTTGACTTTATATACTTTGGAACCTACTAGAATCCTGGACATATCCCCAAGAGCAGGCATTCTTCTGAAAGGGAACTATTCCATTTTCTGAACTTACTCTTTCCATCTAGATCCATCGTTTGGTCTCCCAGGTCCTTAAAGAGTAATACATTTGTTATTACGGACTAAATGATGAGGGCTTTTCTGCAGGCACACATTGAGATAGATGTCACACCAATCCCTTGGTTTCTAGGGTGGATCATTTTGTCCCACAGTCACCATTGCTTGCTTCTTCTCCAGCCCTATTTCAGCACAAGTGGTTTTGGAGCCAAGACATCAACTGCAGCTTGCATGTTTGGAGCCAGCTGGTGCCATTACCTTAACACCAGCACCTTTGCATCTGATTCACTCAATGTTGAGATTTTCAGCGTCGATGGAATCTCTGAGTTGACTGCTAAATGTCAAGTGTTTGGCATCTTTCTTGGTGTCTGAGTCCTCTGCCTTCAGTGCATCAGCACCAGTCTTCATCTCAAAGCCCTCTGGGTAATTGTTGTTGGGCTTTCCTTCCTTTGTGCTCTACTGACCCCCCACCCCCACCCCACTCAGAACAAGGAGGTGTTATTGAGGCTTATTCTGCTCCCTCTGCCTTCTGTGTGGTCCCTCTTGCTGACCACCTTATAGATACGACCATTAGGAAGGCATGATAGAAACCAGGTTCCACCAAGGCTATCCCCGAGAAGCCAGACAAAACACTTAGCTCCCGAAGGGTAGGCAACACAGGCCTAAGTGGCTTCTAGTGGAATCCACGATTGTAGCAGCCGCCAACAAAAGAGAGCTGTCAGAAGTAGAGTTTTGGATAGCATGAGGATGTGTGCCTGCACCTCTAGTACTTTTACTGTCAGAACCTTGCACTACACAACCCATCATATATGGTTTCCTAAGAGATTTAGCAGAACAGGCTTTAGACTCTTTGTGAAAGTCACAAGTGGCTGAGCCAAGAAAATGGACTGAGACTCTAGTGAGTACCATGTTGAATATTGCCCATCTTTTTATGTGGCTGTTACATGTAGGTGATGTTGCAGCCAAAGCAGTGGGGATAGGCGTTATCCTTGGGTTTCATGTTGGACTCTGACTTTTTGGACAGTTTCATGGCATCCTTCCACAGTTGCCCCTATTACATTCCACTCTCTTTGAACCATTGGTGGAAGATAGATTGGTGAGGTGCAAGCAAGAAGGTAATACATTGTCTGTCATAAGTGTCGACCCTTCAAAGATCCTATAACCGGAATCAGGAGTAGGTCCAAATCATTTCAGAAACCCTAATGTCTGCCCTTTGATTCCTCCTTGGATGGGGGTGACCATGGCAAAAGTGACCCCTTCATTGGATGGCTGAGCAAAAGTTGAGACCTGCAAAACTAGGGATTTAGGGGTCCCTTTCGGGGCAAGTACTCCCAACAACCCTGGAGTCTCATCTGTGGAGGCAGTCACAGACCACTTCTCTCCACTTAGCTGTATGGATGGCCATCAGACAGGACAATTGGGTGAGAGTTACAATATCCAAAGACTGTACAATACCATTTCCCCCCACCCACCCCCATCAGTCTAAGCCACTCCCAGAAGTCCAATCCCATTAATGAAAAGCAGGAAAAAGAGAAATAGTCATTTTCTTGGAAACAAAGAGCCATTCCATTGGTCCCACTAGACTACAGAGGGTCAGAAATCTGTTCAGGATTCTTTTTATTCCAAAGAAAAAACAAGGACAACAGGCAAATTCTGGATCTTGGTAGACTAAGCATATGCATCAGAAGGTCCCCATTTAACATGGTTATTGTGCAAGCAATTTTGCCATGCCTGAAGGCAAACAATTGGATGTGCTTAATAGACCTCCAGAATGCCTATCCTCCACATTAAGATTGCCAAAGTATCCAGACAGTTTTTGTGTTTCTGACTTTGAGCCAGTCATTTTCACTTCAGAACCCTGCCCTTCAGTCTTACCACAATACCAAGGAGTTCATAGTAGTAGTCACAACCCATCTGAGACTGAGCCATCTGAATATTCCCACACTTAGACAGACAGTTGGTTCCTTGCAGCGGCAACTAGGAAGTCTTAACATAACCGCCATAGATTACTTTCTATAGCTTACTCTTGGATATTTCTGTAAACTGCAACAAATGTCATGTTGAACTGAATTGGTCCATCCTCTTCATAGAGTGCCATATGACCACAACAAATTGTACTGTTAGCCTTCCTTATGACAGGATTCAGTCTTTCACAATTGTGCCTTAATGCCTATTAGATAAATGTGCTCCTACTGTGCCACTACAGTCCTCAAGAGTTCTTGGGTTGATGGCTTCAGCCATCAAGATGGTCATTCATGTATGTTTATTTCTTGAAAATTTTACAATGGCTACTCTGTGTTTAGTGGTCCCAAATCTCAAGGTATTCTCTCTCTACTCATTTGCATAATGCAATTGTGCAGGTATCACCTGAATTGGTGATTTAACCTGCCCTACAGTAGTGATGGGAAGGCCCTTTGTTATTTCACCATCTTCAGCAACACTCTCTCCGGGGTGGGTGGGGTGTTATGTGGGGAGGGTGGTCCAAGGGCCTTGAAATAAAAGCAACAGCCAGTCTTGACATAAACATCTTGGAGATTAAAGCTGTTCTGCTCACATTGCAGGAATTTCAGAACCTCTTTCCTTTGAGAGTAGTATCCATCCAAACTGACAATGTTAGTTGTGTGGTACATAACCAAGCAAAGAGGAACCAAATCTTACCCTCTTTGCAAAGATGCAATAGGAGTTTGGTCATGATTGATTGCTTTGCACCACTTTTTGATCACAATGCACATCCCTGGGAAACCCAACTTAATAGCAAAAGGGCTCAACAGGTCCATTCTAATGCCTCACAAATTCTCTTGGTCTATGGCATCACAGCAAATCTTCGTCTACTGTGTTAGTTCTTGCTGAGACCTTTTTCCTTCCCCATACAGTACCATATGCAGCAGTTATTTCACCAAGAGATGCTGTAGTATGTCCATTCACCACCGGGCTTCTGTATGCCCTCCCCCCATATTCCCCTGATCACCAGATAGCTACAGAAAGCAGTATCATGCCAAACCACAGTGATCCTCATTACCCCATTCTGGCCCAAGCACATCTGTTTTCCCTTGCTCAGACCTCACTTAGTGAAGCAACCATGGTTTCTAGGTCCTCACTTGGATCTTCTCTCTCATTTGTCTAGGCAGCATCACCTGGATTTATAGAGCATCAAGTTGCCTGGTTTCTCCAATTACATTGATGGCCAAAGACCCTGATTTATCTCTGAGTTTGGTCTCTGTTTTTTCAGCTTCTCAAAAAGAATTCACTTAGAAAGTTCATAAAAGTAAGTGGAAATGTTTTTCTTTGCAGACCAATGAACAAGTTACAGATCCCATTCCTGCTCATATTCCATCTGTTTTACAACTTTTTATGAAATTTATTTGATTCTGGTTCTAGTTCTTTTAAGACCAAATTACAGTTGGCATCCATCTGAAATGTTCACAGTGGTTTTCACAGCTATCCTCTTGCAAGCACATAAGCTATGCAGTGTATTTTTGAAGGATGCCTTTCTCCTGCTTCCTCCAGTAAAAGACCCTTCTTTTCATTGGGAACTCAACTTTGTCCTGAAATCTTTAACTAGAGACAACTTTGAGCCACCCTTTCCCATTGCCAGCCCACTATACTCTTCTGTCTGTCTTTTATGTTATGAAAAAAAAATCTTTAACCTTTCCCTAGCCCCTGTCTGTCTTACACACACTGCACTCTGTGTCTCCAACTTCCATTAAAAAAAACGTATATTTGGAAAAGTGGGGTTCTATCCCCACAAAAAAAGTTAATTTTCTCCCCAACTCCTCCAGCACAATCCTCTTAATGTGTTAATTTTCTGTTTTTCTTGCCAGTGTCTCCCCTTTATTTGACTACCCAATGTTCCCTTTTTTCAGCCTTCTAAAAGCCTCAAAATTATGCCTGTTAGGATACCTTCAGAGTGAATGCAAGTCTTTATAAAGTTTTGATAAGCTGCAGCCTAGCGACACTGAGATATAACCATTGACAAATCTTGCACAAAATACCTTAGAGATGTTTGCTCTTGATTGCTTGCCAAAAATAGGTGTCATTCATGAATTTACATACATGTGAAGAATGTTCACAACTGCCAGGAAATTTTGTACACATAAGAAAACTGTTTTCATGCCACTTTATGCCAGTTCAGTTTGTGCATGTCTATACCAGGTGTTTCTTCAGAAGATTAAAATTCCAAATTACTTGTTCACACTTAGCAGATTTAAAAATAGGAGTAGAGACGTGATTCACTGATTCCCTTTATGCATCTGTGAAGTGTAGGATTATAAATACTACTTTGTCTTGTATTAGACAAACCGGCAAGGACTGGAATTATGAGCCATAATAAGATGGATTTTTTTATGCTGATGATAAGATCTGTACAGGTGTTTAAAGTCAAACTGCTGTATTGCTAAGACATCTAAGAGAACAAAGGTTTTTGTGTGTGTGTTTACAGTAAAGGCCAAAGATTTAAGTTTATGCTGATTAGAAGATTCTAGGTTTGACTCCTGGCTAACTGTCAGTTGTTAATCTTAAAAACAGATTTGGATTTATTGTACTACCTAGTAAAATTCAAGCAATAATATCTTATTTTTCATGTTAATTTATCAGGAAACTGTGTGTGTGTGTGTGTGTGTGTGTGTGTATATATATATATATATATATATATATATATATATATAATAGATAACAAGGAACGAGATATGAGTTTAACAAAGAATTTCAAGACTAGTGTATTTTAGGGTAACTCTGTCGACCTTCATTTGTTCAAAGGGTGGGAACCCATATGCGTTGATAATTCATAGTATGTTTTCAAATGGATTAATGCATTACCATTGGTAATTAGTATATTTTAATTACATCTAGGTTATTTTACATGTATACATATATGTGGATTTTCAGAAAGAGAATTCAAAATCTGCAAAGGATTACATTTTGTGAAAATTTACATTCAGATTTTTGCACAAGTTCAGTAGCATGTTATTAGTATTTTTTTATTTCTCTGATGAACAATATAAAACATAAATGTTGGTAGCTAAAGACAAGGATGAAGTTAATGGAAAATGTTTATCCAAAACAGAGAGTTAAACTGAAAGAAATCAAGGAAAAAACATGGAGTTAGAGACATCTGACCTCAAATGAGCAACAATGGAAATTATACTATGACTAAGAGAAGTGATAATGCATGTCACTGAAATGGGTTAGGCATAGATTAGACATGGGTGCATTACAATTTACTGATTTTTTTCATAAGATTAAATATGTTCAAGAGCTTACATCTAGAACTTTTGATTTAAACATGAGAATTGTTTTTTTAGTATCATTAAGAGACCCTTGGACATGAGCCACAAAGAATCATAGAAAATGATGAAGCTTATATCACATGGGATCACCCAATACCAACAGTTCAAAATATAGATGCTAGAAAACCGGATGTAGTAGTCCAAGAAAAGAAGACAAAAGCAGCATTGTTCATTGAAATCGCCACACCTAGTGACTACTGTGTCTTGCGTACAGAGACACAAAGTCATAAAATACCTTTATCTGCAGGCAGAAACAAGAGCCATGTGGAAGAAAGATACCCAGACAGTTCCAATAGTAGTAGGAGCAACTGGTCTTTTAAAAAAGAATTTACAATCATATTTAGATATGTTACCAATTCATGTAACACTGTATGAATTGCAGGAGGAGTCATTACTGGGCACATTGCGGGTGCTGCGAAGAGCACTTTTGGCTAACATCAAAGAGTGAAACAATACTAATGTCATGAACTTTAATCGTACTTTAACTTAGGAATGGAGTCCATTCCTGTCATGGTATTAGAAACCCAAAAGACTTGGAGAAATTAAAAACGACAGGTAATAGTGAGTCTGCTTGTAAAACTGAATGTAATGCATCAGAGGTGCATAGCATAAATGACGTTTTTAAGCATCTGCATCCAATCAGATGGTTATCTAAGAAGTATTAGACCCCTTTAATGTTTAGGATTTTATTTTTGTGGAGAACCTAGTCACTTAGTATGATTTCTTTAGTTTAGGTAGCGATACACTTAAGTTGCAACACTACCAGTTTCCACAGTATGCACAGCATGAGTATGTTACCTAGGAAATTGTCTCCAGATCTTTCATAATTGATATTATTCTAGTATGAGTTTGAAAAATAAAATTACCTATTTATCAGGACGAGTTATTGATTACCTGTGGAAGCAAATAAGAGTTACTTAATGACACCCAAGGTATAGTAAATCGGGCTTCACTTACTACAAAATGATGGATATATTACTTAATAGTCAGTAGCCATGGCAAAAGCAATGCCTTTCGGCTTTTCCCGGTTAGGGGTCACCACAGTGGAACTCCGGTCCGCTAATGATTGCTGAGTTGCCAGCCCGAGAATCGAACGGGAGAACCTCTTGCTGTGAGGTGACAATGCTAACCGCTGTACCACCATAAATTTGAGAAAGCTGACAAGGTATTAGAAGCTGTGCTTGAATTAGAAGCAGTTGCAAAGAGATAATGTTCAAATGTTTTTACATACCAGAGCTATGTTTTTTATGCTTGGTAAATACAAAGCATGACCATATGACTAGCCAGTAATAGATTGTACATTTGGCCAAAAAAGGAAAATGTAAGTTGTGAATGGTTGTGGAAGTTTTGTAAGGATATATGTAAAATATAACATTCCAAAATTCAAGAGATCAGTTTGGGTTTAGCAAAAAGAACATTTTCTGACAGTATTTTATTTAATATCAGGAAGACAGTTTTTACATCTTATTTCATTTTTTTGTTTCACAATCTAAGCTGAAAAAATAATGCACAGAAAACTGAGTTGCATATTGTGTAATTAGATAAAATAGATTTCATAAGAGTACCTTCCTGTTCTGCAGAAGTTGCTGCTGGCAAACAACTTTCCGTTTCATTGATTCATGTACAAAGGCAATGACTGTTGCCTTTCAAGAACAAATTGCCTAGGTTACTTTAAAAAAGTACCTTCCCGATGTTCATCGTGTTTCACTGTTGCAGTCATGACTGTGGGGTTCTCCCCTGCCGGCAGGCAGCCCTCGGTCGGCCAGAATCCCAAAGTCTGGGTCCGGCGTCGGCTGTTCAACCATGCTCCCTGATGTCAGAGCGCCAGGAGTACAAAGCTGACAGCCGACGCCATCTTCTCCAGTCTTTCTTGCCGTGTGGTGATAGTAGTTTGCAAGTGCCGGTCGGCTGACTCTTGACGAATTTTACTGATATACTTCGGTCCGAAGACTTTCTTCTCCACTCAAAGCTAAGTACCCTACTGGGGAAACTTTTTCTTGCTCCAATCCGATGTCAGAAAAAGTTAATAATTGTATTTCATGTGGGAAGCAAATACCTCATAAGGATTTTCATTTTTACTGTATTCCTTGCTTGGGCCCTGACCACGACGTAGCTAGTTGTCGGTTTTGTGCTAGATTCAATCAACGTACAATTAAGCGAAGGTACGATTTTGCTTTTCATTACTTCGGTAGGCGCTTTAACTACAAAATGTCATCGGATACAGTCCCGGCTACCAGAGTTCACAAACGCCGCAAGGATAAAGACAGGCCTCCGAGGTCCAAATCTGATGATAGCGCACAAGCGGAGCCAGCTTCAGGTTCGGCCGTCGTCAGTGAGGCGCTTTTGCAGCCTCTGTCGTCGGCCGTTTCAGAACCGACGGCCGAAACGGACTCTCATGAGGAGCCAACCAGGCCTTTAAATATTTCTGTTGCAGGACCTTCGGACAATGCTCCTTCGGATGGGTCCGGAGTCGCTGTGCAGGTACCGGCTTCCGAAGGGGTTTTCAGGCCTACTCCGCTACTAATAAAGGCAAAGACAAAGACTCCTTCAAAATCAGAGACTTCAACACAGGCCTCTTCTGACCCGGCTCCCAAGTCACAGAAACAGTTACTCAAGATGGCGGAGGATTTAATTACAATGATCAGGGGTTCTCATCCCCCTCCAGACAAAAGGCCAAGGCAGGATGTTTCTTATGATTCCTCTGATCAGGCTTCTGTTTCCTCAGCTTCTTCTTCTGATCAGGAATATTCTTTCCCTCCTTATGAGGATTCTGATGCTGAAGAATCCATTCCTTCTGCTTCTCCCCCTGAGGATTTCTCTTTTGGGGAAACTTTGCATGAAATGAGGGAACATTTTCACTGGGAAGGACAGGAGTTTTCGGAATCCAAGAAAAGACTGAGGGAATTTCTTCTTCTTCCTCAACATAGACCCCTGGCTATTCCTCTTGTTTTGGATATTGTGGATGATGCCTTTTCGGAGGCTAACTTAACCCCTGACTTTTTTCCTCCTGCTCCTGTTAAGCCTGATAGATATTACAGGGTTCCTGATTCCCACCAGTTTTTATACAAGAACCCTTCTGCTGACCCTGAAACCATTTCTCAGGGTCCTAAGGGAGTTAAGGCCGCTTCTGCCAAAAATCCCATTCTTACTGAAAAGGATTCTCGATCCATAGAAAGATGGGGCAAAAATGTGTACACTTCTGCTACTTTGTCCATTAGGGCTTTAAACTGTCAGTTTCATATGTTTAAATACCAGCAATTTCTATTGTCTGTCTTTAAAACAAAAGCTTACTTCCATTTCTGCCTGTGCAGATGATAAGGAATTACATGACTTATTGCACGCCACTGAACAAGTTTGGAAGCATGGTTTACACTGTGGATTTGATGCCTTGGAGGCTTCTTGTAGGGCTGCAGCCTCTGGCACAGTCATTAGAAGGCATGCATGGCTAAAGGAACAAAATTTACCTGATCAAGTAAAGGCTAAATTATTGGATGCTCCTGTTCATCATAATGTTTTGTTTGGATCTAAAGCTAAAGAGGTGATTAAAAAGATGGAGGATACGGCGAAATCCATGCAAACAGTTAAAGATTTCTTACAAGTACAGCCTCCTAGATTTAGCAGGAATTGGCCTTCAAAAAATTGGTCCTTTCCCACTTCTGACAGGCCTCACAGGGGTAGATATAGACGTTCCAGAGGGAGGCTTCAAACGCAAGCTGCTTATAGACCAAGACAGTGGACTGCTTCCACCCCTAGGGGAGGAGAGGACAGGTCACAATCTTAAAGGAAACAAACTCAATGACTCCCTCTGTTGGGCTACAGGAACTTCTTGCCTGGAAGCCCCTCTCGGAGGAAAACTCTCTCTTTTATCAAAATTGGACTCAAATAACCCAAGACAAATGGGTTTTGGATGTGGTTTTAAGAGGTTACAAATTCCATTTTCATACCTTGCCAAGGCCAAGCGGATGGCCAGACCTTCCAAAGCATCAATGGACGGAGGCCTTAAACCAGGTGGAAGCTCTTTTGGCTATGAATGCCATAGAACTGGTTCCTCTTTCAGAGATGGGAAAAGGTTTTTATTCAAGGCTTTTTCTAGTCCCAAGGAAGCAAAGCTCATGGAGACCCATTCTGGGTCTGTAGGTCTTGAACACCTTTCTAGAGATTCCAAAATTCAAGATGCTTACTCTACAGCAGCTACTTCCAATGCTGTCCAAAAATGCATGGATGGTAACTTTGGATTTAAAGGAGGCATATTTACACATTCCCATCAGGCAGAATCGCAGAAAATACCTCAGGTTCAAAGCCAGATCGAGGCACTTTTAATTCTCTGCGCTGCCCTTTTGGTTATCTACTACGCTCAGGGTCTTTACCAAATGCCTGGCTCCAGTAGTAGCTTACTGCAGACTCAAGGGAATTCAAATTTACCCTTATCTGGACGATTGTCTAATTCAGGCAGACAGCAAGGATGTCTTACTCCAGCATCTAGAATTTGTACAGAACCTCCTCAAGATGTCTCCACAGATGGGTCGCTTCGTCAAGCCAGCAGCCTTCGTCCTTACAGATGAGTGCCAATTGGCCTCGCTGATGTCGGACACCCGGCCGACGCCAGTCTGGCATTTATTCGCCGGCAATAATATCAGCTGACGCCATCTTCAAATTGGTATTTGCAGCTCAAGCAGAAGCATCTTTTGCCAGCCGATCAGTCAGAGAAGCAGAGTACTAACTGCGAAGACTTCCAGTCAGAACCAACCTCGATGACTTTCTTCACTTCTTGCCTGCTACGATGTCAGAAAGGTCTGAATACGAAAAGAACTTAAGGGAAACAAAAGTGAATAAAAGAAAAACACTCCACAAATTACCTTGTTTAGTTTCCTCTTACCCATGCAGCTTGTCTAGCCTGTGTGTGCTTGTTGACAACATCTTTAGTGCTTAGTCGACGGTCGCTGAGGAGAGGAATCGCCCGCTTTTCGCCTTGCTTACATTCGCCGATACCCAACCACGCAAAACGCCAATGCCATGAGTAAAGAACAAGGAAATTCGGGCGTCCGCTGTTTCAGCCGTTTCCGGGCTGTTGCCAACCACAGAAAACCGCGGTCGCCGGAACAGAGTCCACTCGGTTCTTTCCGGGCAAGTCGGCTACTCCCCCTCTGACTTACTCATCCCATGGAATTGCCTCTGACTCTGACTCTTGACCACCCTTGCAGGTTCTCTCTCAGGGGATTTATCTGATACTATCCTTTGGATATTTCAAGGCCTTTGCCAGGGCTAGCAGCAAAAAAAACCTGTGCCTGCTAGACCCCCCTCTCACAGGCCCTAGCTCTAGTTCACAAATGCTTAGTCTAGCAGAGGATCTCATTTCTTTGATCCGGGATCCCAACCACACCAGACAGGGCCTCTCACCCACCTTTTCAATGGCAGGGCCAGGATTTTCAGACTCTAGGAAATTTTGCATTTGCCAGGCCTTTTTAGCCATTCCTCCAGTACTTACTGCTGTTGTGGATGGTCATTTTAATGATCTTGTACTGCTCACGTTTCTTTCCTCCGCCCCTGCTAAGCCCGTCGATTATCATTTGTATAAGGCTCCTTTTGCAGATCCCAAAACTATCTCCCAGGGACCCAAGGCTGTTCTGAAAGGGAATCTAGGGCCTTAGAGATGGGGTAAAACTGCTACTCTTTCAGCTAGGGCCTTGAACCGTAATTCCACATGATTCAGTATCAAGAATTTGTTAGACCAGTTAACTAAAAACTGTCTCGGATGAACCATTAGACAAAAACATTCAGCAGGTCAGTAATCATTCCTTAAACTTTAGATCAGCCATGACTGGTACAGTGATCAGAAGACATGCATGGTTAAAAGAGCAGTCCTTACCAGACCATGTAAAAATCAAAGCCCTAGATGCTCCCATGGATAAGCTCAATTTGTTTGGCTCCCAAGAAGGTGGAAGAGAAAGCAAAATCTGTCCAGACAGTGAAGGATTTCTTGCAGGTCCTCAGCTCCAAGGGTAGCAGGAACTGGGCCTTCCAAAATTGGTCCTTTCCCAGACACCTCCAGAGCTCAGAGAACAACTAGAAGCACCCTTAGGCGCGTAGCTAGCCTTATTTTCAGTATACTGGCATTACATCACAGGAGACAAATGGATTTTACAGACAATAGACCAAGGTTACAGGTTTCACTTCCATACTCTACCAAGGAAGAGAAACCTACCTCCAAATCAGAAGACAGAAGCTCTAAAACAAATAACTCACTTACTAAGGATGAGAGCTGTAGAAAGGTACCATCTATGGAACAAGGGCAAGGATTTTACTCCAGACTCTTCCTGGTACCAAGAAGAGACCTATTCTTGCTGACCCTACAGCAACTTCTTCCCATGCTGGGGCTGGTAACTCTAGATCTCAAGGAGGCAAAATTGCAGAAGATACCTCAGATTTCTTGCAGGATCAGAGCATTATCAATTCTCAGCATTGCCAAATGCCTGGCATCAGTAATTGCTCATTGCAGGCTTCAGGGAATTCAAATCTACCCTTACCTTGGACGACTGCCTGTTTCAAGCGGACAACAAAAACAAGTTAAGAAAAGACTTGAAAAGGGTCATTCATCTACTGCAAGCCCTGGGATACACGGTCTATATAAAAGTCAAGGCTGATACCATCCCAAAGGATAACCTTCTTGGGTGCAGAGCTGGACACATCAAAACAAATGGCATTCTCTACTTCATGGCATTAACAAAGCAGAACCAGCTAACAGCAAGAAAAGTCCTGCAAGCTTTACATGGCATCCTGCATAATATTGATTCCACATGCCAGACTACATATGAGAAAGTTACAGTGGTACCTAAGGAATTTATGGTCTCAGCACAAGCACAGCCTAGAAACCCAAATTCCCGTGCCTGAAGCAAGAGCAATTCAATGGTGGGCTCAGGCCTGTCAAGCAAACAAAGGACTGCCTTTCCACAGCACTCAACCAAGCCAGACCATCACAACGGATGCCTCAGACCTCAGTTGGGGGGCGCACATGCTGGACAAGTGCATACAAGGCTTATGGACTCAAGACCAGCTGCACCTACACATAAATCAAAAGGAAATGCTGGCAGTAAAACTGGCAATTCAGACATTCAAACCATTTCTTCGACGGGGTCAACTGTTGATAAGGACGGACAACACCACAGTTATGTGGTACATCAACAAACAGGGAGGCACACATTCATACCCTCTATGCCGGATGGCAATGGACCTCTGGAATGTGGCCCTGAGCTTCAACATTCAGTTACAAGCAATGTTTGTGCCAGGAAAAGAAAATATACTAGCAGACATCCTAAGCAGAACTACCACAGATGCCCACGAATGGATGCTGCATCCGGACATCTTCAAAACCATTACAGGGAAATGGGGACTACCAGAAATAGACTTATTTGCATCCCCACACAATCACCAACTGAAAAAATTCTGCCACCCACTTGCTTGGAAAGTGGACTCCCTATCTTTCAGTTGGAAAAACCTGACAGCATATGCATTCCCACCTCTTCCTTTGATGCACAAGGTGCTATTGAAGATCAAAGAAGACAGTCCAAGGATCATCATGATAGCTCCAGACTGGCCAAGGCAACATTGGTACCCATTACTGAGGAGTATGTCTCGGGAACAAATATGGCCTCTGCCCCTAGTTCCCTTACTGTTAACACAGAACAACTTCAAAACCCTGCATCCAAACCTGAAAACACTGCAGCTGGCTGCCTGGAACATTGCATAAGACCAAATAACCCATATTTATCTCAAAGGGTTAAAGACATTATCTGGAGGCTCGCCAGACCCTCAACAAGAAAAAATTATTCAGCAAAATGGAAAAGATATCTCATTTGGAGTACTGCAAAGGAGAAAATGTGTCACTGGTAAACATAGCTAACATCCTGGAATACTTGGCAGAGCTCTTCCACAATGGCCTGTCCTATTCTTCATTAAGATTCATGCATCAGCTATTTCAGCAGAATACAACTTGGATCCTCCAGTCTTCTCACATCCTCTGCTCAGGCAGTTTCTGAGAGGAATTAAAATGTAAAACCACCTAGGAAGCCACCATTGCCAGCATGGGACTTGAACTTTGTGCTAGAAAAGCAGCAACAGCAGAATTACAGTACTTATCATGGAAAACTGCTTTCCTGCTTGCAATCACTTCAGCAAGAAGGGTTTCTGAACTACAGGCATTAATGGCAGTACAGCCCTTCCTGATCTTCCATCAAGATAGAGTGTCCATGAGAACTAATCCTACTTTTATGCCAAAGGTGGTCTCCAGGGTATCTTTAAACCAGGCTATCCACCTGCCTACATTCTTCCCCAACCCACAGAACAGGGAGAAAGGCTGTTGCATACCTTGGATGTACATAGACAATTACGTTACTACCTGGACAGGACCAAGAGCAATAGAAAAACTGACCAGCTACTGGTAGCATATGCAACAGGAATGGAAGGAAAAGCAATTTCAAAACAGACAATCTCTAAGTGGATAGGAAATTGCATTAGATTTTGTTACTCTTACCATGGGAAGAAACTCCAGAAAACATCAGACCTCACTCTACAAGGGCTACAGCCACTACCACAGCTTTTTAGGAGTGGATACCAAAGACTTTTAGAGGCTGCTACTTGGAGCTCCGTGCATACATTTGCCAAGCATTATAATTTACCCTTATACTCCAGATCGCAGGTTTTGCCACTGCTGTTTTGCAGATCTTAACTACACCATAATCCCCCAGTTTGGCTATGGTATTCTACCCATTTGTAAGGACTGCAGATGCATCCTTGAAGGACATAGTGCAGTTTTGTACCTACCATAAATGTAGATGTCCGACAGGCATGCATCTGCAGTCAGGATTACCCTCCCTCCTTCCCTCTGAGGTACTCCTAGGGTATTTACCCATCTTCTAGCTAGCTGGGGAATCTATTATGGTGTATTTGTTTGTATATACATGTTTATTTTATTTGCTCTCTTATTTGGAAACTTTTGCAATTATCCAAATTTAGCCTTCCTAGAGGGCACCTGGCATCTGGGGCAAGAAACACTGAGGAAGATGGCGCGGCTGATACTTTATACCCGAATACTGCAGCTAGCTGACGCCGGGTGAAAGTGCGACATCAGAGGCCAGACCCAGACTTTGGAATCGGGCGACCCGAAAGGGCTGCCTGACGACAGGACAACCCATTTGTAAGGACTGCAGATGCATGCCTATCGGACATCTACATTTATGGTAGGTACAAAACTGTACTTTCCTGGGATTCTCTGTGAACATAAAGTCAAATTTGACACCATCACAACAGATAACATTTCTGGGTGCACTTCTAAACACCACAACCCAGATGGCATTTCTGACATCCGAAAAACAGTTACAGCTGGCTTCAACTTTCAGAACCTTGGCAACTTTAACTCATCTATCTGCAAGGAAATTCCTGCAGGCTTTGGGTTACATGGCCTTCTGCATCCTTCTCGTACCGTATGCAAGACTACACATGAGGAAAATACAGTGGTACCTAAAAAGTGTATGGTCTCAGCATTGCCACAGTTGAGACATACTCATCTCCGTTCTTCCTTGCCTTCAAAAGGAATTTCTTTGGTGGTCCAGGGCATGTGCTCTAAACAAAGGGAAGCCCTTCCGTCTGCCTCCTGCCTCTCAGATTCTAACCACGGACGCCTCGGATTATGCTTGGAGAGCCCATTTTCAGGGCAATTGTTTGCAGGGCCTTTGGACAAAGGATTAGAAGCACCTGCATATCAATTTAAAGGAAATGTTAGCCATTCAGAAAGCTCTATTGGCCTTCAGGAATCTTTTATAACCAGGACAACTGTTAATACGGACAGACAACACCACAGTTATGTGGTACATAAACAAGCAAGGGGAATCTCATTCCTACCCCCTTTGCAGACTAGCTATGGATTTATGGAACAGCTCTAGCTTGCAATCTGGATCTTCAAGCTCAGTTTCTACCAGGGAAACAGAACTTCCTGGCAGACAGTCTGAGCAGAAATATTTCAGATCCACACGAGTAGATGCTGGACACCAAAATTTTCAGGATAACAGTAGTCTGGGGATATCCTCACATAGACCTGTTTGCATCCCATCTCAATCATCAACTACAAACTTTTTGCACCAGGACTTTCCACAGAGAAGCTTGGAAAGTGGACGCCCTGTCATTCAGTTGGAGGAACCTCTCGGGATATACCTTTCCGCCTCTTCCTCTTCTTCCACAGGTTTTATTGAAGATAAAACAGGACAAGCCCAAGTTGATAATCTTGCTGGCCCCAAATTGGCCTCGGTAGTTTTGGTATCCAACTCTAAAAAAAACCTATGCCTGGAGTCCCCTTGGGTTTTACCTCAGTCTCCGAACCTTCTGTCCCAGCATCAGGGTCAGGTTCTACACCCTCATGTCAGAACTCTCAGCCTGGCGGCCTGGTTCATCCAGGGCCTTTGATTTCTTCTTTACTGCCCAAGCAGGTTACGGATGTCATTTTAGAAGCCAGACGTCCTCGTACTAGAAAAATCTTATGCAGGAAAATGGAAAAAGTTTTGTTCCTGGAATGCAGGCTCAGGATTCTGATCCTCTTCTTCCTAACATTACTTTAATTTTACTTTACTTGACAAATCTCTTACATAAGGGTCTCTCTTTCTCTTCCATTAAGATTCATGCCTCTGCTATTTCTGCTCATTATAATGCATCTTTTCCCACCAGCTCATGCGACAGTTTCTCAGAGGAGCTAAGAACTTGAGACCTCCTAGATCTCCTCCTATTCCTGCTTCGGATCTCAACTATGTTTTGGAAAAACTAACCTTGCCTACTTTTGAGCCTGCTGCCTCTTCTGACATCAAGTTTTTATCTTGGAAGACAGCCATCCTGTTTGAAACTACCTCTGCCAGGAGAGTTTGAGTTACAAGCTCTTATGGCTGTGGAACCTTATATTATTTTTCATCAAGACAGGGTGTCTTTGAGGACTAATCCTACCTTCATGCCTAAGGTGGTTTCCAAAGTGGCTTTAACTCAAACTATACACTTGCCAACCTTCTTCCCCACTCCTCAAAATAAAGGGGAAAGGATCTTGCATTCCTTGGATGTACACAGACAGCTACGTTTTTACCTGAACAGAACCAAGGACATCAGGAAATCAGAACAATTGTTTGTTTCTTATGCTTCAAGTTCCCAAGGTTAAAGCCATTTCAAAACAGACCATTTCTAAATGGATTGCTCATGGAATCAGATTTTGTTATTCTCACCATGGAAAGCAAATCCCAGGGAGTATACAGACTCATTCCACCAGAGCTGCTGCCACTTCTCGGCCTTCCTCAGGGGAGTTCCTACCAAGGACATTTTGGAAGCTGCAACTTGGAGTTCAGTGCATACATTTTCTAAGCACTACAATCTACCTCTCTACTCTAAGTCTAGGGCAGGCTTTGCCTCTGCAGTCTTGCAGGGCCTTTTAGCTGCCCCTTCCTCTTTATGACCTCCTCCCTTTCTTTCAGCTTTGGGATTTTACCCTACAGTCATGACTGCAACAGTGAAACACGATGAACATAGTACAGTTGTGTACACCTACCATAAATGTAGATGTTCGAGTGTCTTCACTGTTGCAGTCTGGGTTTCCCTCCCTCCTGCCCCCTCTTATTTTTACTTTTGTGTATTTCCTTTTTTCACCATTCTTCTGAGGTGTATTTGCAAAGGTTATGGGACCTTTTTCATTTTGGGACTCCTGACATCTGGGGCAAGAAAGGCTGGAGAAGATTGCTTCGGCTGTCAGCTTTGTACTCCTGGCGCTCTGACGTCAGGGAGCATGGTTGAACAGCCGACGCCGGACCCAGACTTTGGGATTCTGTCCGACCGAGGGCTGCCTGCCGGCAGGGGAGAACCCTACAGTCATGACTGCAACAGTGAAGACACTCAAACATCTACATTTATGGTAGGTGTACACAACTGTACTTTTTACGAGATTTAACAAGTACTTCATGGTATGTGAAAGAAAGATAATTTGATATATGACATTTGAATTTGTTTTGAGATTTTGTTTTGAGAAACTGCAGCTAATACGATTATTAAGATACATGGATTTTCTACAATTTGCTAACGCTTCATTCTGTACAATTAAGGTGGGATAAGTACAGGTTTATATAACAACTACCCATTGCTTAAAATATAATTTTGTTAAATTGTATGTTTGAAGGAGAGTTGTTAGATGCGACTGCATATATCTGCCTCTGAAATGGATTTTGTATGTTTTGTGTTTCTTTCTAATAACTCCAGTTACCAGTCAGATTGACACAGAGGATGCTTTTGAAGTGCTCAGGAGGCATCATTGAGTATGCAATTAAATATTCTGTCTGATTTCTAATACACTGAGGAAGATAACAATGCAGTTTTTTTTTTTTAGTTGACAATGTTTGTGCTGACAGGTGAGCTACTACATGCAAAGGACAAATGCACGAGTCAGAACATTTTGACCACTTGCAAGAAACAGCTGAAACATCATTGTTGTTGCCTGGTAAAAAGATAAGAACCTTCGAAAAGATATTTCATTTATCTTATAATTTAAATATTATAAATACATCATGGAGTAGGTTAAATATTGTATATACATCATAGAGTAGGTTGGGCTTGTGCTGTATCATACTGCAAAGCATTTTTGCTTTTGTACTGTGCCATCTTGTTTTTTTATTAAAAAAAGTTTGCATAGTAAAAATCTTGTTGATGATAAAATCTTGGGCTTCCATCTAAATGTGTCAGAATCTGATTCTCACCGTCATGGCAATATTTTCAGGGACATTTCCCTCCACACCAAATAGGCTTGCATGTCCTTGCTGACAATTGAAAGTAAGAGTTCTACCCTAGATGTACAGTCAGCAGGCAGCTGCTTATTCTCTGGTCGTGCCAAATGACAAGGGGTCTTCTCCCTCTCAGCTTCCCAGTATTTTTTACAAGATTGGTTTGGGCAGGTCCAGGAATTCCTCCATTTTATTCAGAATCTACAGCTAGACCCTGCTGAACTGTTGGTTTCTGTTGTCCCTTTTGTAAAAAGAAAGGTAGCTGTCAAGAAAAAGACAGAGAGAGGGAGAGACATAATTCTTGTATTCAGAGGGTGAGGAGGGAAATAGAATATAGGTCCTGGCTGTCTTCGCCTTTGAAGTACAATACAGATGGTGAGGACAAATTGGTGTTTGAATCTTCCATACGGGACCTCTCAAAGATATTTTTCAATGCTTAAAGCAAAGGTGTTCAGCATTCCACAAAAGATATGTGGAACTTATGGGTAATGATTCTCCCAAGCCAGTAAGCTGTTCATTAAGTTGTAGGAGCCCTGCAGGTTGCTTTTCAAATTACATCATCAGATTTGGTGGAGCCCATCCCACATAAACCTGATAGAGTGCTGTGGAACCCCAAATAAGGCAACACTAGAGCAGTGTCCCCTTGGTAGATTCCATTATGATGTCAGCGGCTACATAGCATATGGTCCCAGAGGATGCTCAGACTATCCTTTCTCTTAATCGAGATTCTCAAATGATTAGTAGATTTTGAAAGATAGTATTTGCATAAAGTATGCTTTTCATCAAGGTGATGAACTACTTGTTGCATATGATAAGGTTTCAAAGGGATCTCCTGGAGAGAACTATGGAAACACTAAAGCAGCGAGACCTACGGAAACAGATGGGAGATTCAGGTGGCCACAATTCTATTTCCTTGCTGTCCATGCATCTGCTACATAATGCAGGGGATGGGGGCAGCAATATCAGCTGGCTCAGGCATTGAAGTGTGCCATCAGGCCTGGTTATGCCAAACACTTTTTAAAGCAGCTTTTGGTAATGCTCTTTTTAACAAAACCTCTAGTTTGGCAGAAGTTTAAGGACAGACTGAAGCAATGTGAGTAAGAGGACAAGATGCACACTGCTTTTGGGCTTAAATGTGTAGCCTCTTAGAGATCCTTTTAGAGGAACCTAAAGGGTGCAAAAAATATCTGTTTTTGTAAATCACAGCAGTCCTAGCACAAACTGCAGTATGACTGGAGTTCCCATGATAGAGGGAATTCCTTTTCTAATCTCTTCCAAAGAGGCAGAGGTGCTTCACACCAGCAAGAGTTTAGAACACCTTCTGAAGGGTTGAGTCACTATGAATCCTGAGTAGTTGCTCAACTGTCCAACTCTGGGGACATTTGAGGAACGGCTTTCTCTGCATCCATCCATTTGCATAGCCATCATGCGGGACAGACAGATCTGGGAAATTACATCCAGAGACTGCTTAATTTTTAAAATTGTCTAAACACAAGCCACTCCATCAGAGGAGGGCAGATCCAACAGGAGGCGCTCAATCTCGTACAAAAATGAGGCATCCAAGATGTCCCACCAGACCAGAGATGGTCCATATTTTAGTGTTGATTCTTCTTGGTGCCCAGAAAAACTCAGAACTTCAGACTGATTCTAGACTTCAGTTGTCAAGAGTCAGTATGTGGAGGAGTCTTTCTAGATGGTCATAGTGCAGTGTGTCCTATAATACTTGCATGCAGGAGGCTGGATATTGTCTTTGTATCTCCAGAACACTTATCTACGAATCAAAATAGTGAAGGCATCCAGGTAATTTCTATGCTTTCAAGTGAGAACCAGTTATTACCAATTCAGAGCCCTGTCATTCAGACTCAACACAGACCCCAAGCATTCACCAATTTTATGGTTACAGTCGCAGTTCACATGCATTTGTTAGTGGTGATTATTTATCTGTATGTAGATGACTGCCTCATCGCCATAACTGCAGTGGAGAGACTTGGCATGGCAATGCAATATTAGCTCCAGCTATGCCTGTTCTTAAGGAAAATGGTTAGGCTAGCAAAATCACAACTGGAACCCTCCCAGCCTCAAACATTTAATTTGCTGCCAGTTGACTGCAGTAAGCCAATGAGCTAGACTACCTGTAGAAATAATTACTGCAATAGTGCAAGCAGTCTTAGATGCATCTCGCAGCCCATTGCACTGTGCCATGGCAGATGTTCATCATGTTTCACTGGTGCAGTCATTACAGTTGGGTTATCCTGCTGGCAGGCTACCCACAGTCTGCCCGAGTTTCAAAGTCTAGGTCCGGAGTTGGTTGCTGTCGCCTCCTCCCTGATGTCAGTGCGCCAGGGGTATAAAAGATGCAGCAGACGCCATTTTCTTCAGTCTTTCTTGCCGCGCGGTGCCTGAAGCAAAAGCAGTTCGCAAGTGCCTGGTCGGCCGACTCCTGAGATTTTCAAATTCGAATTTCAGATCCGAAGTCTTCATTAAAGCTATGTACCCCATTGGGGAAACTTTTTTCTTGCTCCAGACCAATGTCAGAAAAAGTTAATAATTGTATTTCTTGTGGGAAGCAAATACCTCATAAGGATTTTCATTCTTACTGTATTCCTTGCCTAGGCCCTGACCACAACATTGCTAGTTGTCGGTTTTGTGCCAGATTTAACCAACACACTATTAAGCGTCGGTGCGATTTTGCATTTCATTACTTTGGCAGAAGATTCAATTATATAATGCCGTCGGAACAGCCGACTACCGGAGTTTATAAAAAGCACATAGAAAAAGAAAAAGGACAGGCATCCGAGGTCCAAAACTGACGACGAGGCTTCTGTTAGGCCTGTCGCCGGTTATCAGTGAGGCGCTTTCGCAGCCCCTGACGCCTGCTACCTCAGAGCCACAGGCCGCTTCCGACTCCCACGTGGAGCCAACTAGGCCACTGGAAACTCAAGGTATTGGACACGCTGAAACTATTCCCTCAGATGGGTCCGGAGCCGCTGAGCAGGCATCGGCTTCTGAGGGTGTTTTCAGACCTACATAGTTGTATGTAAAACCATCTTCAGCTTCAAAGACTAAAACAGCTGTAAAGACAAAGAAACAAGTACAGCATTCTCCTGGACAGGCCTCCATGCCTAAAAAACAAATACTTAAAATGGCTGAAGACCTAATGACTTTGATCAGGGGTTCCCATCCCCCTCCTGATAAGAGACCTAGGCAAGACATAGAATATGAATCTTTAGATCAGGTTTCCATTTCCTCTGATTCCTCTTCTGAACAGGAATATTACCTTCCTCCCTATGAGGATTCTGATGGTGAGGAATCTATCCCTTCAGCTTCTCCTCTTGAGGATTATTCTTTTGGAGAGACCCTGCATACTATGAGGGAGCATTTCCACTGGGAGAGCCAAGATTACTCAGAATCCAAGAAAAGGCTCAGAGACTTCCTTTTATTACCTCAGCACAGGCCCCTTGCTATTCCTCCTGTTTTAGGCATTGTAGATGATGTATTTTCAGAGTCCGGTCTGTCTCCTGACTCTCTACCACCAGCTCCTGTTAAGCCAGACAGATACTACAGGGTTCCTGATTCACATAATTTTCTTTACAAAAACCCTGCTGCTGACCCAGAAACTATTTCTCAGGGTCCCAAGGGTGTCAAGGATTCCACTGCAAAAAAACCTATCCCCTCTGATAGGGATTCAAGGGCCCTGGACAGATGGGGGAAAAAGATTTATACTTCTGCTACCTTGGCTGTAAGAGCTTTAAATTGTCAGTTTCATATGTTTGAATATCGACAATATCTTATGTCACTGCTTAAACAGAAAATGTTAGCAAATTCAGAATGTGCAGAAATCAAAGAAATGCAGGATGTATTGCATGCAGCTGAACAAGTGGAAAAGCATACTTTGCAATGTGGTTTTGATTCTCTAGAGGCCTCCTGCAGGGCCGCAGTAACAGGTTCTGTCATTAGGAGGCATGCTTGGTTAAAAGAACAGAATCTGTCCGATCATGTTAAAGCAAAACTATTAGATGCTCCAATTCAACATGATACCTTGTTTGGTGTTAAAGCAGAAGAGGTGTTGAAGAAAATGGAGGACAAAGCTAAATCCATGCAAACAGTGAAGGATTTCTTACAGGTACAGCCTCCCAGATTTAGCAGGAACTGGCCTACAAAGAATTGGTCCTTTCCAGTGTCACAGGCCACAAAGAGGCAGATACAGACGCCCCAGAGGCAGATCACAACCCAAGGCTCATACAGGCCTAAACAATGGGGTGCTTCTACCCCCAAAAGTGGAGAGGAAAAATCACAGCCATACAGGAAACAGTCTCAGTGACTTCCCCCTGTCAGCACCAAGCACTTACCTTCTGGCAGCTCCTTTGGGGGGAAAACTAGCACTTTTTTCACAAAATTGGCACATGATCACCCAGGACAAATGGGTCTTAAATATCATATCTAAAGGCTACAGGTTCCACTTTCACACCCTGCCAAGGCCAAACGGTATGCCAGACCTGCCACGCAATCAATGGGCAGAAGCACAAAAACAAGTTTTATCTTTCATGGACATGAGAGCCATTCAGCAAGTACCACAGCAAGAGCAGGGACAAGGATTTTACTCAAGGCTATTCCTAGTACCCGGAAAGGACAAAGCCTGGAGACCAGTACTGGACCTGTCTATCCTAAAATTCTAAATGTTAACTCTGCAGCAGCTTCTGCCCATGCTGGGCAAGAAAGCTTGGCTTGTGACTTTAGACCTAAAAGAGGCATACATGCATGTCCCAATCTGACAATCATGCAGAAGATACCTCAGATTTATAGCTGGCTTAATGCACTACCAATCCTCTGCACTGCCCTTTGGCTTATCTACTGCGCCCAGGGTCTTCACAAAATGCCTGGCACCAGTAATTGCATTCTGCAGACAAAGAGGAATACAAATATATCCTTACTTGGATGACTGCCTTATACAAGCAGAGAACAAGGACATCCTACTACAGCATCTGGCATTTGTAAAAAGATTACTAACAGGTCTAGGGTGCACAGTAAATGAAAAGAAATCAAAACTCGTACCCTGTCAAGAGAGAATATTCCTGGGTGCAAGCTTAAATACAACTGCCCAGACGGCTTATCTCACGTCAGACACACACAGACAACTGACTACTTATTTCAAAATGTTGGCAACAACGACCCAATTACCTGCAAGAAAAAATCTGCAGGCTTTGGGCTTCATGGCATCCTGCATACTACTAATTCCATATGCAAGACTGCATATGAGGAAACTTCAAAGGTATCTAAAAAGTGTTTGGACTCAACATTGCCACAGCCTGGAAGCAATAATTACCCTCATTCCCTGCCTGCAACAGGAGTTTCGATGGTGGGCAAAAGCCTGTCACCTCAACACGGGACAGCCATTCACCTTGCCCACAGCCAGGCAGACATTGACAACAGATGCATCAGATTATGTCTGGGGGGCCCATATGGTAGGAAGATGTATTCAGGGCACATGGTCCGCAAGTCAAATGCATCTACATATCAATCAAAAAGAGATGCGAGCTGCTCAGAATGCCCTGACAGCCTTCAAGGATATGCTTCATCCAGGACAACTACTGATAAAGACGGACAATACTACAGTTATGTGGTACATAAACAGAGGGGGCACGCATTCCTACCCCCTCTGCAGACTAGCCATGAACTTGTGGGACACAGCACTGACTTACCAAGTACATCTGCAAGCACAATTCCTGCCAGGAAGGATAAATACTCTGGCAGATGAACTAAGCAGAAACGTAATGGATTCCCACGAGTGGAAAGTGGATCCACAAGTCTTCAGCATGATAACAAGGAACTGGGGGTGCCCAGACATAGACCTATTTGCCTCCCCCCACAACTGCCAACTACAGAGATTCTGCACAAGGACTTATCACAAGCAAGCATGGAAAGTGGATGCTCTAACTTTCAGCTGGAAAAACCTAACAGTATATGCCTTTCCTCCCCAAGGTACTCCTCAAGGTCAGACAAGAGAAGCCAAAAATGATGCTGATTGCCCCAGACTGGCCCTGCCAGCACTGGTACCCAATCCTAAAGAGCTTGTCTCAATGCCCAGCTTGGACATAACCTCAAATTCCTCACTTATTGACCCAACAAAACAGTATGATACTGCACAGCCATCTCAGGACCTTAAACCTGGCAGCATGACTAATAATGTAGCCATACAAGACACACCTCTCTCTAAAGCAGTGATGGATTTTATTTTGGAGGCCCAGAGGCCTAGCACCAGAAAATCTTATGCAGAAAAATGGAAAAGATTCTGTGCTTGGAACCAGGCACAAGGCATTGACATGATTGTTCTAAATATTCCTCCGATTTTGCAATACTTAACTGAGATGTTGGATAAAGGCCTTTCCTTTTCATCAATTAAAATTCATGCCTCTGCCATTTCAGCTCATTACAATACAGAAACACCCAATGTTAAGTTGTCAATCTCGCCTTCATTCTTGCTGGATGGGTTCGGAGCCGATCCTCGGCTCCGACTCTGCTTAGCTTGAGAACTCCTTTTACCAGCTCGAGGCAACCCTATATCCCATGATGCAAGGCGGGACTACCTCAGATCTCGTTTGCCGCTTTGCAAAGAGGTCTCCTTTTTGCCAGCTGAGGTAAGTTTGAATTTTCAAACAGCTTAGTCAGGGTTTATCTCTCCCTTGTTCCTTTTTATAGTGTGTAATGTTTATACAGCCCACCCTATTTCCCCATATAGTTAAAAATTTCTAGTTTTTATAAAAATTTTTCAGTTAGGCCTAGGCCTCCTTTATTAATCCCTATCTGTGTGTCTGTGTTTGTTGGGATTAATTGTGTGACTGTTTTGGGGTGTTTGTGAGTGTTATTTTTACCTTTTCTTGGACTATGTCTAAAGAAGTAAAGGTCTCAGGCTTCAAGAAGTGTGACTCGTGCTGTCAGAAAATGTCTCTGACAGACGGTCACACTTCTTGTGTTTACTGCCTGGGGCCTTTACACCTGCAGGACTCCTGTGCTTTATGTCACACTCTTAGCCAGAGAGTCCTGCAGGAAAGGAGGAATAAATTGATCCTCCGTGGCTTACTAAAGCCAGAAGGTTCACCCACTAAAACTGGGTCCAGTAAACCTAAGCCACCTAGGGTCCAGGCTACAGCTTCTAAGCCTTCCCCGGTGGCTCGACTCCTGGTCGAGATCGGCTCGGCGAGCCGACCTTCCTTCTCAGGTGGTGGGGTCGGTTCCGACACCCAATCTGTTGTTGCCTTGTCGGCTCTGGCTGGAGCCGACATATCCAGTATCGGAGCCGAGAAGCCTTCGGCTCCATCTGGAACCCAGAGGATGTCGGCTCCGATGGCTTCGTCCAAGAAGAGATCTCGGTCCCCTTCTTTGGAGTCGATCCACTTGGCTCCGGGGTCTCCTCTTTTGTCGGAGCGGAGTCATTGGAGCCGATCTTCGAGATCTTCCAGGCTGTCTGACCACGATTTAGAGAGGGTGGTAAGCAGGCTGTTGAAGTCACAGGCACTGGCCCAAATGCTCCATAGCCCGTCTCAGCAGACTTCGGCTATTGCTTTACCCCTTGAACTTCCTCCTCCGACTCCCCTCCAGAGTTCGGAGCCGGAGCTTCTCAGGACAGCGACCGTGTCGGCACCAGAACCGATACATCCCTTTTTTGGCTCCGTCGTCTTCGGCTCCGATCTCTTCCATGAGACCTTCCTTGGAGGGATCCGGTCGTCGAGTTTCCTTTGTCGGCTCCGAGGGGCTAGTGGCATCAGACCCTTGTCCGACCCCGCTCTCCTCTCTCGGGCCGGCCTTGGTAAGCTCGGCACCGACATCGGCCTCGAGCCTTCCTCTCAGTGGAGCCGGGAATTCCTATTTCCTCGAACGGAATATTCCGCCTCCCGGGAGGGGAGCCTTTGAGGTGATGAGGAGTGTCCTGGCACCTGAGCCAGGTCAACGGTCCATCCTTTAGCTCCTCCCTCTTGGTGCCTGTAGACGCCTCTTGCCAGCCTCTTGCTCTCAGGCCCAGGGATCCATCGCCCCAGGTTTCCCCATTGGGAATAACTTCCTCTTCCGAGGTTTCTCCTGATCCTGCAGGGGAACCCTCTCGGAAGAGGACGTGTAAGAGGAAACACACAGACTCCCCTGAGTCTACTACATCTGATACCGACTTAGATGAGTCGGAGGGTTCCCCATGGTCCCCCTCTGAGGATGTCTCCTTTTCAGAAATCCTTGAGCTCCTCAAACAGAGGGGGAATTGGCCCTCCATTGACCCCTCCGAGGATGAGTCGGTATACCTGGAGGCTTTTGGATCCCGACCCTCCACCTCCTGGGTGTCTCCGCCTTTCGACCCACTTATGCAGGTGGTGGCTCGGAAGGCGTGGGCAGCTCCAGATTCTGTGGAACCTGTCCCCAGGAGACCATCCAAATTTATTATGGCCCCTACAGACAAGCAGTTTCTTTCTAAGGGTGTCTCTGTGGATGCTATGGTGGTGGCGGCGGCCACCAAGAAGGAACTTGCGGATCCTTCAGTACCTGTCCATCCTCCTAACAAAGATTCTAGGACCATGGACAGGTATGGAAAGCGGATGTTTTCTTCAGCGACCTTTGCTATGCGTTCGCTGAACTACCTTTGTCACTTCCAGTACTAGATCCACAAAAAAGACAAACTTACGAACGTAACCAGAAGACCCAAAAGGGCAACGTTTCAGAGCAAGATCCAGTAGTTCACAAGTAAATGTTAGTAAGCGCTCAATAGGCTGAAATGCTGCACTTAGGAGAAAACTCCCTTGAGGCAAGAAGCTCAAAAAAATTCCATTTATTGTAAAAAAGCTTTAAGTGCTAAAATATAATACACTTTTCGTCGCACAATGATACACAACTTCCTCAGAAGACAATAACGGACTGCTGTTTACTCCTTTTATATTGTGTTAACAACCCTATTCTGATTGAATAATAGATTAATAAATAAATTTATAAATAAATTTAACATTCCTGGGCATGCTTTGTTTGGTTGTGTTTACATAATGCATAATAAACTCTTTTTATATATATATATATATATATATATGTAAATCCGAATTAAATAAATTAATGAGTTGATTATTTTCTAGTTATAAGTTGAACATTAAAAACACTCATAAAAAATATATTATTAGACAATTCAATAATTATGTTTACATTGTTATTAACTACAAGGTAAATAAATGTGTTACACTAGTGTAATTACTATATATACTGTAACTAACCTTAATGGGTGCACCAAGTAGATCCCATTAGTAAAGGCTACAGAAAAAAGTCACAATGAAAGACCAATTGATAAACCTCATCACTTTAAAAACTAGTCATTTACACTATTAATTCTGAAGAATTAATTAAAACCCTAAATATTTAATAAAACATCAGTTTTATAAACCTTAATTAAAAATTCGGTACTAATAGCTTACTGGCTATTATTTAGGACGACCTATATGTTCTAATGTCACTTCACCAGGCTTCAAAGAGATATTCTCAAGGAACTAGGTGAAGTGGTCCAGGATCCTTCTGCTGCTGGGGCTCAAGAAAAGATTGCCTCACAGCTAGCAATCCTGAATTCCTTAACCAACTCCTCCATGCGGCTCATATCCTATGCAGCCGATGGGCAGCAACCCGCCCAGGCACAGGAGTGGCTCTTAGGCGTCAAGCCTGGATGCGGCTTTGTAATTTTGCGGACCCCTTTAAGGCGTCCTTCACCAATACCCCCTTTGACGGTTCGGCTTTGTTCGGACCTCAGGTGAAGGAAACCTTGACCAGGTGTGAGCAGGACGGCAAAACTCTTTCTGCCGTTGGAGTCCATTTTTCCACCCCTTCTAGACCCTATCCCAAGGGTCAGAAGGGAGGGAAGATGTGGTTCCATAAAGCCCAAGGAGCTGCGCCGGACACACGTGGTCAGTTTACCCCCAGAGGCAGAGGGGGTAACAATAATAGATGCCGCCCTAGAGGCAGAGAGGGTCCTCAGAACCAGGGCAACAGGGAGTCTCTTCCTGAGAAGCCTTTTCAGCACCCCTGAGGTGTTGCCCGACTGTCCACCCTTGGAGGCAGTCGGGGGAAGGATTTCGTGGTACCCAGTAGCCTGGCGTTCCCTTTCACAAGATTTGTGGGTACAGTCGATCATATCCGAGGGTTACAAAATCCCCTTTGAAAGGTATCCCGTACCTCACCAATCCCTTCCAGACATCTCACCCGGTCAAAGGGATTTGGCAGAACAGGAGGTTTCAAAGCTCTTAGAAAAAAGAGCCGTCCAGACTGTTCCAGCAGACCAAGTAGGATCCGGCGTCTACTCGAGATTCTTTTTGGTCCCCAAAAGGACGGGAGATTGGAGACCAATATTAGACCTGAGCAATCTAAACAGATTTGTCAAGAAGGCAAGATTCCGGATGGTCACGCTTCAGTCCATTCTGCCCTTTCTGGGCAAGGACAACTGGATGTGCTCCATAGACCTCCAGGACGCGTGCTATCACATAAAGATACACAGGCGCTCCAGGAGATTTCTCCGCTGCTAGGGACCAGTCATTATCAATTCAGAGCCCTGCCCTTTGGCCTCACTTCAGCCCCAGAGTGTTTACCAAATGCATGGCAGTGGTCACAGCTCATCTGAGATGTCAAGGATTCCAGGTGTTTCCTTATTTGGACGACTGGCTCCTCTCCGCCACCACCAAGCATCAGCTTCTTCAGAGCAGAGACTACACTCTGCAGCTTTGCAAAAGTTTGGGAATTTCAGTGAATTTCGAAAAATCTTCTCTGCTGCCTTGCCAATCTATCACCTTTATAGGCGCAGAATTAAACACCGTCAAGTTGTTAGCCAGACTAACAGATCAGAGAATTCTGGACATCCAAAAATACGTTCGGATTTTATTGCAGAGCAGCAAAGTCAAAGCCAGATTGATTCTCAAAGTTCTAGGTCTTATGGCTGCGGCCATTGTTCTTCTAACACTGGCTCGCTTCCACATGCGTCTTCTGCAGTGGATGTTATTCACTCAGTGGTCGTTCCACAGTCTTCCGATGAGACACGAAATATTAGTCACACAATCGTGCAGGACTCATCTGAATTGGTGGATATCTTCCCCTCTTCTTTATCAGGGCCGACCATTTGTCCCCCCTCCTCCGGTTGCCACAGTCACTACGGATGCCTCTCTGATCGGGTGGGGGGGGCATTATCAGGGCAGGATGGTCCACGGGACGTGGCAACCCATAGAATACCATCTGCACATAAATGTCCTGGAGATGAGAGCGGTGCTTTTAACGTTGCAAGCCCTCAACGACTTTCTTCCCGGGGACTATTGCAGTACAAACGGACAACATGTCCGTGGTCTGGTACATCAACAAGCAGGGCGGACCAGGTCCTATCCGTTGTGTCGAGAAGCTCTCAGACTTTGGCAATGGGCAATCTCCTCTCATCGGTTTCTGATAGCGCACATCCCCGGCAGGTCCAACCTTTTGGCGGACAGGCTGAGCAGAGCCATTCTCATGCCTCACGAGTGGTCTCTCAATCAATCTATAGTGGATCAGATTTTTCTGAAGTGGGGCACACCTTGTTGCGATCTTTTTGCTACACCCCAAAACAACAAGTGCCCCGACTTCTTCACTCTTTCCCCTACCAGGCCAACCCCTGAGAGACTCTCTAACCCAGGATTGGCCCCGGGGACTTCTGTACGCTTTTCCTCCCTTTCCCTTGATTCCACAGGTCATTCAGAAAGCCACCGTTTTGAGGGCCAAATTGATTCTCATTGCCCCTTACTGGCCTCGACAAATTTGGTTTCCGTCTCTGCATAGTCACCTCCTGGTGCAGCCTTGGCATCTGGACCCAGTTCCGGATCTTTTGATCCACCAGTCGGGTCAACAGCACCGGGCCATTCATTCTCTCAACCTCACTGCTTGGTTGCTCCACTTCCTTCCCTAGCCAGGCTGCCTATGATCTCTGATCCTGTCAGAGATATCTTAGTAGCTTCTTTGAAGTCGTCCCCCAGAACCGTTTATGCTAGCAAGTGGCGACGTTTTTCCCTTTGGGCAAACTCCAGAAATATTGATCCCTTTACTGCTCCTGTGCATTCTGTTTTAGATTTCCTGGCTGAAGTTTTTCAGTCAGGATCTTCTTCATCTACAGTAAAAGTTCAGCTGGCGGCTATTTCCAAGTATCATGTTGGCTTGCAGGATCATAACATTATGTCACATAGACTATGCAAAGCCTTTCTGAGAGGAGTTTTTCTCCTGAAGCCGCCAATAAAACATCCTCCTCCACAATGGGATCTGAATTTAATGTTAGCATCCTTGATTTTACCACCCTTCGAACCGTCTGCTTCATGTTCCTTGAAGTTATTGACTTGGAAAACTATATTTTTACTGGCAGTCACTTCAGCAAGAAGGGTTTCCGAGATTCAAGCTCTCTGCATCCGTTCCCCTTACTTGGTTTTTCACAAGGACAGGGTATCCTTGAGAACAAATCCGTCCTTTCTCCCCAAAGTGGTTTCTCAAACTAATATTAATCAATCTATCGATCTACCAGTCTTTTTCCCTAATTATTCTGACAGAGCTGAACAAAAGCTTCATTTTTTGGATGTCCATCGCCAGCTCAGGTACTATTTGCATAGAACTAAACAATTCAGGAAATCAGATCAATTATTTGTCTCCTATGCAGAAAACAGGAAAGGTCTCCCAGTATCAAAAGTGACCTTATCCAGATGGTTGTCTTCCACCATTTCTTACGTGTATTCGCTCAGAGGCAAGCAACTACCTTCTAAACGAAAGCACACTCAACCAGGAGTCTATCCACTTCTGCAGCCTTTCAGGATAGACTACCCATTGATACCATTTGTGCAGCAGCTACTTGGGCCACTCCTCATACCTTTGTCTCTCATTACAAATTAGATTTGGCCTCCAGGGACAGGGCCAGTTTTGGTTCCACAGTTCTCAAGAGTCTGTTCCATTGAGCCACCGGGATACAGGTGCTAGCTTGGTCCCATCCAGCAAGAATGAAGGCGAGATTGACAACTTAACATTTAGAAGTTATGTACCTACCATAACGTTCCATGTTAGTTGTCTTCTCTCGCCTTCTTTCTTGCGTCCCTCCCTCCTTCCCCCTGGCCTGGACAGATCTTGAAGAGTTTCCTCTTCTCAGGTTGTTCCCTCCTGAGTCTTCTTTAGAGGAGTCCTTGTTATGAACTTGTTTTTCCTAGTTCTACTAGGTTAGTCCATAGCAGGGTATTTAGCTACCAAACGAGATCTGAGGTAGTCCCGCCTTGCATTATGGGATATAGGGTTGCCTCGAGCTGGTAAAAGGAGTTCTCAAGCTAAGCAAGTGCCGAGTCGGAGCCGAGGATCGGCTCCGAACCCATGCAGCAAGAAAGAAGGCGAGAGAAGACAACTAACATGGAACGTTATGGTAGGTACATAACTTCTAATTTTTTCTCATCCATTATTAAGGCAGTACCTCAGAGGGGCCAAAAACATAAGACCTCCAAGGAGAGCACCAATACCTGCATGGGACCTCAACTATGTCTTGGAAAAACTCCCACTGCCTCCGCTTGAGCCAGCCTCTGCAGCAGATATAAAATTCTTATCCTGGAAAACAGATCTGCTCCTAGCAATTACCTCCGCTAGACGAGTCTCAGAGTTACAGGCACTCATGGCTGTGGAACCTTTTATCATTTTCCATCCTGAGAGGGTTTCTCTAAGGACAAACCCTACATTTTTGCCTAAGGTAGTGTCCAGTGTGGCCCTTAACCAAACAGTTCATTTGCCTACTTTTTATCCAAACCCACAGAATAAGGGTGAGAGACTTCTGCATTCTTTGGACATTCACAGGCAGTTACGCTTCTACTTGGACAGAACCAAAGCTTTCAGAAAGACTAAACAACTTCTAGTAGCATATGCTGCAGGATCACAAGGAAAGCCCATCTCAAAACAGACTATTTCAAAGTGCTTAGGCCACTTCATTCGTTTCTGCTATTTGCAGCATGGCAAGTCAGTGCCTAAGGGCATTAGGCCACATTTCATCAGAGCAGCAGCCACTTCAGTAGCCTTCCTCAGAGGAGTACCAACCAAAGACATCTTAGAGGCTGCAACTTGGAGTTCAGTGCATACTTTTACAAAGCACCATCACTTCCCTGTCTACTCTAAGTCCAGGACAGGCTTTACCACTGCAGTTCTGCAGGGCCTGATAGCCTCTCCTAATCCTATTTAGCACCAGCCTCCCAACCTTAGCTTTGGGATTCATCCCAGTTGTAATGACTGCAACAGTGAAACATGATGAACATAGTACAGTTGTGTACCTACCATAAATGTAGATGTTCAAGTGTATTCACTGTTGCAGTCCAGGTTACCCTCCCACCATCCCCCTTTTTACCTTGCTGGGACTTATCTGTACTTCTCTATTCTATACAACCTATGTGGTGTATTTGCTTGTAGATGAAGGAAAAGTTGATTTTTGTATATGTATGCTTATTGGCATATTTTAGCCTACCATTTTAGGGGCACCTGACATCTGGGGCAAGAAAAACTGAAGAAAATGGCATCGGCTGCATTTTTTATACCCCTGGTGCACTGACGTCAGGGAGGAGGCGACAGCAACCGACGCCGGACCTAGACTTTGGAACTCGGGCCGACTGCGGGTAGCCTGCCAGCAGGATAACCTAGATGTAATGACTGCAACAAGTGAATACACTCTAACATCTACATTTATGGTAGGTACACAACTGTACTTTCTGAAGGTATTAGATCTTATGGCAGCTTCCATCCAGATGGCACAAAACACCAAGCTAAACATGAGAATTCTGCAGTGGACTGTCAGAGTCAAGTTGGGTCAAACAGCACAAGCAGTGACACAAATTATAAAGCTTTCATATATTTGTGTGAAACACCCGCTCTGATGGTCAAAACCAGAAAATCTGAATTTAGAAACTCCTTCATACAGCACATCCCCACTGCCATGATTGCCGCTCTTACTGGGGTGGGGGTGGCATTATCTAAACAGGATGATCCAAGGAACTCTAGAAGATGGGAGCAGTCTTGTAGAGTTGTGGGCATTTCAAGACTCACTCCCCCAAGGTGCAATGTCCGTTCAGTCAGACAGCATGACAGTGGTATGGTATATAAATAAGCAGGATGGAATCTTATCTTGCACCCTGTGCACAGAATCTGAGGGTTTGGGAAAGCATTGTATCACATCTCTTTCTGATAGCTCTCTGGTTCGATTCTCGGCTGGGGTGCCTTCTGTGCAGAGTTTGCTTGTTCTCCCTGCATTCGCGTGGGTTTCCTCCCACATTCTAAAGACATGCTTCTGGAGCATTTCTCCCCGGGCCTCCGCTGAAAACAGGATCTGTGGAACCTAGTCGGACTTTTCGGTCAACAAATGTTAAATAAATAAATAAATAAAAATGTAGTTGCTATCTCCTCTTATCAAGGATTGTGCTCAGCATTAGCTTCACACAAGGTCTGTAAAGCATGTTTATTTTATTCAAGACCTCTGTTAACTCTCCCTGCTCTCCCATGGGATCTAAAGTTTATTGTGAGTAAGCTTACTTTCTCCCTTGGTCTTGCTAGCTCTATTGATATTAAATTCCTGCTATAGCTTTCTCTTTGCCAACCCTTCTGCCAAATGAGCTTCAGAATTGCAGGCCTCATCTAAAATTCCCTTTGTCATATTTTATAAAGACAATGTGTCACTGAGTACTAACGCATCATTTTTTGGCCAAATTGCCACCCAGTCAGATTTGAACTAATCCATTATCTTCCAGCATTCTTCCTGAATCATTCTAATAGAGGAGAATACAAGCTTCATTTTTTTTTTTAGATGTACACAGATAACTCAGATTTTGTCTTCATAGAATAAAGCATTTCAGGAAGGATGATCAACTGTTCTTCCCCTTTTCCAACTTTAAACAAGGTCATACAGTAAGTAGTGTGACACTAAGTAGATGCCTTGATTGCATATTTTGTTATTCATCAAGCAGTAAGACCCTTTCTTCTACACTGAAAGCACACTGCCTGGCCTCAAGCTACATTCACAGCTTTCCTCAGAAGTATACCATTGGAAGAAATTTGTGGTGCTACTACATGATCTCCCCTAAACATTTTTGCCAAGCATTACAGTTTGGACATCTTGTCTAGAGTTCAGGCTTCCTTCGGGACCTCCATTCTCAAAGGTTTATCGTAGATCTCCCAAAGACTGTTGGATTCTGTCCATCAGTTCCACTGTTCAGACAGTGTAGCATAAGTACATAAGTTATGTATTTACCAGAATGTTAGGTTTAGGTGGTATTTGTCCTAATAGTGAAACAACCTGCCCAACTAACTCCCCCCATTTTGTCATCTCTGAATGAATACCAGAGACCTTGTTTATTGGTTCTCAGATCCCCATTTCTTCTTTCAGATTTTGATCCTACTCTCTCTACTTAGCTGCAGCCATGTCTGTGTTACTCAATCTGCAGACTACGAGGGAGCAAGGCATTGCAGAATAGGGGAGAAGTCACGAAGATAAGGTGTTCAGCCCTTTGTTGAGACTGAAATTGGTCAGAACTGATCAGTGTTCTACCTTGTTTAACAAATTAAATAAGTAAATAAATAAAACATCAACCAGCCCATCAGTTTTATGTGCAGACAGATGCAAGCTAAATATAACATTCTGGTAATATACTTGCAATCCATAGAACAGGAAGTAAACTATTTTTGGATGTCCTCAGAATACTTGAAATATTACTTTGATATAACCAAGAATCCCAAGTAGCCATATCAACTTGTTTTTGCAAAAAAAAAACAACAAAAAAAAAATGTAGTGTCCGTGTCTGAACAAACTGGTAGGATCTGTTCACACAACCTTCAAGCAGCTTTACCATCTTGCAGGGGCTCCTTCAACCCTCCTTTAGACCCCAGCTGACCGTCCTCTACTTAAGAGAGAAAGTTTCAGCAGTCATCCCACTTAGGATGACTGAAGCAGTGATACACAGGAAGATATGAAGAAAATGGTGCATTTGTGGAAAGAGCTTTCACTGCATGGCAGGCTGGTAATTTGCATCAGCCATGGGTGGGTGCCTGTGGTGTGGCCAAAGCTGGTTCCTGGTGTTGTCCGTACATCCACCCATTGACTGAAAGTTAGCCACATCCTCTGTGGCTGCTGGGGTCCCCTCAGTGGGTAAGGGAGAGACACTTTTGTCAGCTCTGGGAGAAGGGGCAAGAAATGTACCCCTTGCTTAGCCAGAATGTTGTGTCCACCTCTGGGGAAGCTGTTGCTGGTGGTACTGCCATAAAACAACAGAAAACTAAACGTTTAACAACTTCTGTGTCAGTTTTTCTGGACAAGAGTAATTTATTGGGTTTGGCTCAGGATCTTGTACAGGCTCTTGATCTTTCTTGTAAGGTACTTTCTCTAAAAGAAAATAAGTAATCTTCTTTACCTGAAGAGGTGCATGAAGTAGAATCTGTAAGTGAATATGAAGAGACAGGTGTAGTATTTTCTCTATTGGTTTCAGATTCAGATTTTGAGGAGGATGTGGTACCAGATTCTCACTGCGACGGTTCTTTTTTTCTGAGACTATTTCCAGAATGAACCATTGTTTTCACTGAGAAAGTACTGAGTTTTATTCTACGTTACTGTGAGTTGATATAACTGAAATTCCGAGACCTTCTTCCATCTCCCAGTGTTGGCAGCATTAGAGGATGTGTTTTGTCACAGACTGGGGTTTCCCCAACACCCAGCCTGCTTGTCCCTAAGAAAGCAGATACTCGTCCCTGACATGATTCAGCAGCTGTAGCTTTAGTTAATGCAACTTTTGTCAAGCGTTCTGCTAATCTTAATACTTCTCTTTTTAATAAGGATGGTAAAGCCTTTGATAAGACTGGGAAAACTGCATATGCTCCTACAACTTTAATTTTTAGAAGGCTCGTATGTTGTCCTGACTAATTGTGAAAGTATGAGGAATGTTTTGGCTTCAGTTTCCTCTTGTGAGGGAAGTCTGCTTTGTGTAGCTTAGGGTTTTTTTTCTATTTCTCATGTCACTGCCCTGTTTGGCGTGTTTATAACTCTGTAGATAATAATTCCAGGGCTGCTGTTAGTAGTACACTTTTAAGGAGGTTTGCCTGGTTGCATTCTCAAAACCTCCCAGAAGATGTCAAAAATGAAAATTTGAATCCTCCATTGGAAAAAAAAATATTTTTTGGACCCTCAGCTACATAGGTTATCAGAATGTGATGAGTGGTAAGCTGAGCCAGGGAGTCACTGTAGCAGGAGACGGTCTGTGCAAGCAGTTTTAGCATAAATAATGGTAAAGAGACCCATTTAAAATCATGTACATGGCTAGTTCTGAGCTAAATTGCTTAATTATTAGTTGGGGACATGCAAACTAATTTCAAGCCAAAATAAATTTAGCTAACAATAGTTAAATGGTTAAGGGGGGGCAGTCACAGGCCTTTTCTGATGTTTTCATATCCTAAACTGATGCAGTTGCTTTTATAAACAATGGAGAAGATGATGCAAGCTTTGCTAACAATTTAACAGGTACTGCTAGCTCAGTTACCAAATAGCAGTAGACATGCAACAAAATTAACTTGTATTTATCACTTTATATGCCTTTTGCAAATTAAAAAAGGAAAGTAGGATGTTGTACTCTGGTTCAGTGGTATATGTGCAATATCTTGTTGTGTGTCGTAATAGAAGAACCCAAATTGTAAACTGTAGCTTGAAGGTAACCTTTTCCAGGTTGAAAAAAGAAAAGTAGAATTTTGTACTTGTGTGTGTGTGTGTGTGTGTGTGTGTGTGGGGGGGGGGTCAATGGTAGATGTGCAGTGCCTCGCTGCGTTTTGTAAAAGAAGAACCCAGACTGTAACTTGAAGTAACTGAAGAGTGTAGAAAAAGCGCAAGTGACTGCCACAGAATAAAGCACTATAAACTAGGATGTCCTTCAAGGATGCATCTGCAGTCCTTACATATGGGTTGTCCTGCCTCACGCCTCCCAGTTATTTTAAGTTATAGTAACCTACCCATATCCTCTGCCTGATGGCATGTTTGCTTGGTGCTTACTGGTGAATACTTACCTTCTCCCATTGTCACTGAGCTTACTGTACCAGTAATCAGATTTCTTCTGTGGCTACAGCATGGATAATACTCCTGGTCCTGCTTCTTCTGTTTTGGTTGTACCTAAAGAAGAAAACAAGTAAAATTATTGCCTCAGCCTATAGTTAGTGATTCTGGAGTGGCCAAAGACAGTTCCACAGATAATTTACCTATTTGCCTTAACTTCTTCTGGTATAGCTGTAATGGCTAATATGGACCAGGGTTAGACATGTCCTCCGTAGCTGTTCCAATACCTGTTATAGGTATGGGAGAAACAAACACTTTAGGCAAAGGACTTTTCTGGGGGGAGAGACCTCTTGCCAGAGACCGTAGGCTGTCCGCCTGATCATTCTCCCAAGAGCGATATTCCTAAATAAATAAATAAATAAAAAATAAATAAAAACTTAATTACAGGACAGGGGATCAGGCTAATGGCCTGACTGGAAATCACTGTTACAGTATTGCTGACAAATGGGTTGTCACCACTGACATCTAGCTGGGGTACCAAAGCTCTACCTTCCCTAGATCATACATCTAATGTATGACCTCAGCCCATATGCACCGGGAAATAAAAGGTGAATATATGAGCGTGAATCCTCAGACTATCTCACCACTAGGCTGAATGAAGGTTGTGCATTTGTCAGACTGCTCGCTGCCGGATCATTGACACCCTTGCTTCATTTGTTTTACCCAGATAAGTTCCCTGGGTCATTGGTGCCCTTGCTTCATTTGTTTTATCTACATAAGTGCCCCATTGGGGAACCTTCCTTTTTTTTTACCTCACTGTTTTTTGTTTGAAAGTCGTAGATGTCAGCTAGGAGGGGTAGGTACGAGGGTGGCCAGATTCAGTACAAGACTTTCATATCAAGTGTCCTGTTTTGCATAGGCCCAGAACACTTTCATGAAACCTGCTTAATCTATCAATCATTCATTCCAAAAACCCTTAGGTCTAGGCTGTCTACTCTCCACACCTTTTGTCGAGACCCATTGTCTTAAGCACTTGGCTCAGTCCAAGATGGCCGACTCCATATCCTCAGACGTCTCTTCTGCTGAAGAAAAAAACGTAATGGTCCTCAAACTGATCAGTAGTCTGTTTCCGAGTCTGCCATACCCACTGTATAGGACCTGATGTACATCAGACTTCTCGGTTGATACTGACACCCTGTTGGAAGACATATAGCTCCTATGCCCTTGCAGACTCTCGATATGTCTGGGGAACCATGCCTAATTTCAGAAAGACTGTATGGTGTTCTGCAAATTTTAGTTTGGTAAGAGAAATCAGGCTGTTGCATAGAGGTCAGACAGGGTTCCTAACCTCCACAACTCATCCAGGTGGATGTCATATCTAAAAAGAAAAAGCAGGAAACTAAGCTTGTGGCCTGTCCCACAGTAACTAGGGAGAAAGAGTGGATAGACTTTTTTTGCAAGGATTGTTCAAAACGATTTTGTCTTTAAAACTTCCCTTCTTTGGATCTCCCCAGCCTCAGCCTACTTGTTTAAGATCCACCCCGGTTTCCTGCTCTTCTAATGAAGGGAATGATGACTGTGACCATTCTCTGGATTATTCCTCTCTGATGCATTCCCTAGAGCAAATTTCCTCTGACAAAGGGGACTCCTTTTCATCTGATTCTCCTGTTGAGAAAGCTTCCTTTGGGGAGATCTACAGAGCATGATGAAACACTTTGATTGGCAATTTACTTTGATCTCTGATGCCTAGAAGAGGTAATACTCCCTCTTGGAGATGTATACTCCTGCCCCTTCTCCCATCCCTGCTGTCCTTTAGGCTTTCCAGGATGCTTTTCTGTCTACCTCTTCTGTGTCTGACTTTCAACCTCCAGCTCCAGAGAGACCAAGCAGGTTTTACAAGGTCCCTGATGACCTAAAATATCATCTGTACAAGAACCCAGTGGCAGACCCTTTGGCAGTATGTCTCTTCAGATAAGCCCTTTAAGCTGCTGCCCACTGCTAATACCCTACCTACAGACAAAGGCAGTAGGGCTATGGATAGGTAGAGAAAGAAGGTTTACACCTCTGCTACCCTTGCTTATAGGGAAGTTAATTACCAGACACAAATGACTAAGTATTTGATTTCTGTTCTGTTCACTGAAAAAGTTATCTTGGACCCTCCCATAGCGGACTCTAAATAGCAGATAAAGAGCTTACTTTTGCAGGCCACTCGAGTGCCAGACACAGCATTAAGAGGAGTTATAATGCTGTAGATGCTGCCCCAAGGGCATCTGCCACTGGATCTGTTATCTGCAGATATGCATGGCTTCACAATCGACATATACCTGAGGATTTCAAATCTAAAATTCTAGATTCACCTTTAGACAAAGACTTGCTGTTTGGCTGTCAAGTGGCCAGTCTGTTCAAAACTCTCCAAGACCAAGGTAAAGCCATGAAAGACTGTGGGCAGATACTACTCTCCTTAGTTCCTAGATACCATAGTTAACTACCCAGCCAAATTAAATTCCTTCATTAGAAGGGACACTAGGGCAGTTCAGAAACAAAGAAAACCCCCTAGGAAAAGATACACTAACACAAAGGGAAATTCCAGCTGAGAGGCCACCCCTTGGTGGCAAAAGTCTATAATTGCCTCTGCAGCACCCTTCCCCCTCTCCCCAAACTGACTAACCCTCTTTCCTAAAAACTGTCACTCTCCCTGTCCAGGTGGGAAAATATTGCCCAGAGAAATGGGTTCTCTCCTTCATCAAAGATGGCTATGTCTTTTCTTGGGAATTTGTTCCCCCCTCTGATATGCAAGCCTCCACTTTCTCAAAACCAAAGTTCTCTTCTAACCCCCATTGTTAAAGAGCTCTTGAATAAAGGCACCATTGGACAAGTCTCAAAAGAATTAATAGAAAATGGGATGTATTCCAGGATTTTTCTACTACCAAGAAAAAAAGGGCTGTGGAGACCCATTCTAGACCTGCTTACCCTGAAAACGTATATGAAGGTTCCCTCTTTTGAAAGGCTCTCCCTTCAGACCCTTCTTCCTTTCATTCCACCACTGGCTTTCTTAGTGTCATTAGATATGAAGGATGCCTACCAACACATCTCTACCCATCCTTCTCAGGTTTATCTCTGGCTCCTAGCATTTTTAATTTGCTGCTCTACCTTTTGGTCTTTCCTCAGCCCCAGTAGTGCTCACAAAGTACCGTAGCACCTGTAGTAGACTTCTGTGACACTCGAGGAATTTAAATTTTCATCTACCTGGATGACCTTCTGATTCAGGCTCCTTCTCCAGCATCTTCAATTCACCCTTCACCTTCTGAGAAGTCAGGGTTTGACCATAAACTACAAAAAAAAAAAGTCACACACAGTCCCTGCTTAAGACCTGGTGTCTCTGCAATCCAGACTGGACATAAAGGAAGGAAGGCATGTATTTTCTTTCCCAACAGAAGGTTCTCAGTCTGTCCAAATACTTCCAAGATCTGCATCCCATTACTCCCCAAAGGAGACACTAAGGACCTTGGGATTCATTTCAGTCTTCATTTCTGTACTTCCCCTGCCCAGATGTCACATGAGGAAAACCCACTGGTATCTGAAATCTGTGTGGTCCCAGCACCGTCCCCCCTTGGACACAGATTCAACCTCCTCCTTCCCTGTATCAAGGAGGATTTAACTTGGTTGAAGGGACAGGTCATCCACCACCCAGGACTACCTTTCTCACCTCATGTTCCCCTTCAACAGGTCCACATGGATGCCTCAGACAAAGCGTGGGGGGCTTGGACAGGATCTCACCGAATGCAGGGGAAACTGCAATCTCAGTTCCTGAAAGAGCACATAATCCTAAAAGAAATCGGGGCTCTTCTGCAAACCCACATTTGGAAACTAGGACCTCTCCAAGTGTTCACAGACAACACCACAATCAAGTGGTACATAAACAAGCAGGAAGGCACCAAGTCTTACTGCTATGCAGGTTGGCACAGGAGGCATGGAATTTTGCAACACAAACATCATATACACAGCCACATGCAGTCCTTCTCAGGACAGTGTACTAGAGGACTGCTTAAGTCACTCCCTGAAAGATGCCCACAAGTAGACTCTGAACACGAAGGTCTTCCACAGAATCAGTGGGGCATCCCTCAAATTGATATTTGCTTCATCAATCAACTATCAACTCCCCCTGTTCTGCACCAGGGACCCTTGCATCACAGCCTGGACAGGGAAGTTCCTCCTATGTGTTTTCTCCTCTGAATCTTCTTCAAAAGATCCTTCTCAAAGCACAAAGGGTGACACCCAGACTCCTCCTACTGGTTCCATCTTGGCTGAGGCAACATTGGTTTCCCCTGCTTTTCACCTAGCAAAGAGAAATTACAGGAGAATCCCTGTACAACCTGACCTTATAACTTAGAAAAATGGATTGCTGCTTCTTCCAAATCTTTCTTCTGTCATCCTGACCCTGTGGATGATAAGATTTTAAATTCCTCAGTGACCCCTTTTCTCTGAAAAGGTTGTACAGGTCCTACAAGAGGCTAGGAGACCCACTAATAGAAAATCTTACACTGCAAAGTGGAAGTGTTTTTCTTTCTGGTGCTGCAGAGACAGGAAACACTTTTAGCACAGATGTTCATCGTGTTTCACTGTTGCAGTCATTACACTTGGGTTATCCTGCTGGCAGGCTACCCGTAGTCGGACAGAATTCCATAGTCTAGGTCCGGCATCGGTTGTTGTACTTTCTTACCTGACGTCAGTGCGCAGTGGTATAAAAGATGCAGCCAACGCCATTTTCTTCAGTCTTTCTTGCCGCGCGGTGCCATAGCAAAAGCAGTTTGCAAATGCCGGTCGGCCGACTCCTGAGATTTTCGAAATTGAATTTCAGAACCGAAGTCTTCAGTAAAGCTAAGTACCCCGTTGGGTAAACTTTTTCTTGCTCCAGACCGATGTCAGTAAAAGTTAACAATTGTATTTCTTGTGGGAAGCAAATACCTCATAAGGATTTTCACTCTTACTGTATTCCTTGCCTAGGCCCTGACCACAACGTTACTAGTTGTCATTTTGTGCTAGATTCAACAAACGCACTATTAAGCGTCGGTTTGATTTTGCTTTACATTACTTGACCGAAGGTTTAACTATATAATGCCGTCAGAACAACCGACGACCGAAATTCATAAAAAACACAAAGACAAGGAAAAGGACAGGCATCCGAGGTCCAGAACCGACGACGAAGCCTCTTCCAGGCCAGTCGCTGGTTCTCAGTGCGGTCCTTTCGCAGCCCCTGACACGGCTACCTCAGAGCCACAGACCGCATCCGACTCCCACGTGGAGACACCTAGGCCTCTGGAAACTCAAGGTATTGGGCCTGCGGAAACTATTCCCTCAGATGGGTCCAAAGCTGCTGAGCAGCAATCGGCTTCTGAGGGTATTTTCAGACCTTCACAGCTTACTATTAAGTCCACTACAGCAGCCAAGGCAAAGTCAAAAACACCATTAAAGACAAGGAAACAAGTACAGCATTTTCCTGGACAGTCATCCATGCCAAAGAAACAGATGCTTAAAATGGCCGAGTACCTAATTACTTTGATCAGGGGTTCCCATCCCCCTCCTGATAAAAGGCCTAGGCAATACACTGACTATGACTCCTCTGACCAGGTTTCTATTTCCTCTGATTCCTCCTCAGATCAGGAATATTCTCTCCCTCCCTATGAGGACTCTATTGCAGAATAATCTATACTTTCAGCCTCTCCGCTTGAGGATTATTCTTTTGGGGAAACCTTGCACACCATGAAGGGAGCATTTCCATTGGGAGAGCCAGGATTATTCAGAATCCAAGAAAAGGCTCAGAGACTTTTTTTTATTGCCTCAGCACAGGCCCCTGGCTATCCCCCTGTGCTTGATATAGTTGATGATGTTTTCTCTGAATCCAGTCTGTCTCCTGATTCTTTACCCCCTGCACCAGTCAAGCCGGACAGGTACTACAGGGTCCCAGACTCTCATAAATTTCTTTATAAAAACCCTGCTGCTGACCCAGAAACAATTTCTCTGGGTCCCAAAGGGGTTAAGGCTTCCACTGCAAAAAACCCTGTTCCCTCTGATAGGGATTCTAGAGCTCTGGATAGATGGGGGAAAATAGTTTACACTTCTGCTACTTTAGCTGTAAGGGCTTTAAACTGCCAGTTTCACATGCTTAAATATCAACAGTACCTCATGTCTTTGTTAAAACAGAAAATGCTTACAAACTCAGAATGTCCTGACAATAAGGAAATGCAGGATTTATTGCATGCAGCTGAAAAAGTGGGAAAGCATACTTTGCAATGTGATTTTGATTCATTAGAGGCTTCTTGTAGAGCCGCAGTTACAGGCTCTGTCATTCGAAGGCATGCTTGGTTGAAAGAACAAAGTTTACCTGAACATGTTAAAGTAAAATTATTGGATGCTCCAGTACCGCATGATACTTTATTTGGTGTTAAGGCAGAAGAGGTGTTAAAGAAAATGGAGGATAAAGCAAAATCAATGCAGACAGTAAAGGATTTCTTACAGGTTCAACCACCTAGGTTTAGCAGAAACTGGCCTTCAAAAAATTGGTCCTTTCCGGTGTCAGACAGGCCACAAAGAGGTTAGATACAGACGTCCAAGAGGCAGATCTTAGCCCCAAGGCTCATACAGACCTAAACAATGGGGTACTTCAGCCCCCAAAGGAGGAGAAGACAAATCACAACCTTATAGGAAACATTCCCAATGACTTTCCTCTACAAATGCCAAGCACTTACGTTTTGGCAGCACCCTTAGGGGGAAAGCTAGCACTTTTCTCACAAAATTGGCACATGATCACCCAGGACAAATGGGTACTGAATATTGTTTCTCAGGGTTACAGGCTCCACTTTCACACCCTTCCAAAATCAAAAGGTATGCCGGACCTGCCACAAAGCCAATGGGCAGAGGCACAAAAACAAATTTCTGCTCTCATGGACATGAGAGCTATTCAAAGAGTACCACAGCAAGAACCGGGACAAGGATTTTACTCAAGACTTTTCCTGGTACCCAGAAAGGACAAAGCCTGGAGACCAATACTGGACCTATCAATCCTAAATACTTTCCTGGATGTTCCAAAATTCAAAATGTTAACACTGCAGCAACTTCTACCCATGCTGGGCAAGGTGGCTTGGCTAGTTACTTTGGACCTCAAGGAGGCATACCTGCATGTTCCAATCAGACAATCTTCCAGAAGATACCTCAGATTCATAGCTGGCTCAATGCATTACCAATTCTCTGCACTGCCCTTTGGCTTATCTACTGCACCTAGGGTCTTCACAAAATGCCTGGCACCAGTAATTGCATTTTGCAGACAAAAAGGAATTCAAATATATCCCTACTTGGACGACTGCCTTATTCAAGCAGAGAGCAAGGACATTCTACTAAAGCATCTGGCATTTGTAAAAAGATTACTAATTTGCCTAGGGTACACAGTAAACGAAAAGAAATCAAAATTAGTGCCCTCTCAAGCGATAATATTCCTGGGTGCAAGCTTAAATACAACTGCCCAGATGGCTTATCTCATGCCAGACAAGCAAAGACAACTGACTCATTACTTTCAAATGATGGCAACAAAGACCCAGCTCCCTGCAAGAAAAATTCTGCAGGCCCTGGGCTTCATGGCATCCTGCATTCTACTAATTCCATATGCAAGACTGCATATGAGGAAACTACAATGATATCTAAAAAGTGTTTGGACTCTACATTGCCACAGCCTGGAAACACTAATAACTCTTAATTCCCTGCCTGAAACCGGAGTTTCGATAGTGGGCACTGGCCAGTCACCACAACAAGGGACAGCCTTTCACCTTACCCACAGCCAGGCAGACAATAACAACAGATGCATCGGATTATGCCTGGGGGGCACACATGGCAGGAAAATGTATTCAGGGCACGTGGCCCAAGGAGCAAATGCATCTTCACATCAATCAAAAAGAGATGCTAGCTGTACAGAATGCCCTCACAGCCTTCAAGGATCTACTACATCCAGGACAACTATTACTAAAGAAGGACAATACCACAGTTATGTGGTACATAAACAAGCAAGGGGGCACACATTCCTACCCCCCCCTGCAGGCAAGCCATGACTTTGTGGAACACAGCACTGACCTATCAAGTACATCTGCAGGCACAATTCCTGCCAGGAATGAAAAATATACTGGCAGATGAACTAAGCAGAAATCTCATGGATCCTCACAAATGGAAACTAAATCAACAGGTCTTCAGCATGATAACAAGGAAATGGGGATGCCCAGACATAGATCTTTTTGCCTCCCCTCACAACTGCCAACTACAGAGATTCTGCACAAGAACTTATCACTCACAAGCATGGAAAGTGGATGCTCTATCATTCAGCTGGAAAACCCTGACAGTTTATGCCGTTCCTCTGCTGCCTCTTCTTCCCAAGGTGTTCCTAAAAGTCAGACAAGAGAAACCAAAAATGATCCTGATTGCCCCAGACTGGCCACGCCAGCACTGGTACCCAATCCAAAAGAGCTTGTCTCAAGGCCCAGCCTGGCCTTTACCTCAAATTCCTCATCTTCTGACTTAACAAAACAATCAGATTCTGCACAGTCAACTCAGAACCTTAAATCTGGCTGCATGGCAGATAATATAGCCACTCAGACCACACCTCTCTCTAAAGCTGTTATGGATGTCATTTTAGAAGCCAGGAGGCCCAGCACTAGGAAATGTTATGCAGAAAAATGGAAGAGATTCTGTGCTTGGAACTAGGGACAAGGACTCGAATCACGTGTTCCAAATGTACTTCAGATTTTACAATACTTAACTGAGATGCTGGACAAAGGCCTATCCTTCTCATCAATTGAAATCCATGCCTCTGCCATTTCTGCTCATTACAATACGGAACCTCCTATTTTCTCTCATCCACTACTAAGACAGTACCTCAGAGGGGCAAAAACATAAGACTCCCAAGGAGAGCACCAGTACCTACTTGGGACCTCAGTTTTGTTTTAGAAAAACTCACACTGCCTCCTTTTGAGCCAGCCAATACAGCTGATATGAAATCCTTATCATGGAAAACTGCTCTGCTCCTAGCAGTAACTTCAGCAAGAAGAGTCTCAGAGTTACAGGCATTAATGGCAGTGGAACCTTTCATTATATTTCATCAGGACAGGGTCTCTCTAAGGACAAATCCAACATTTTTGCCAAAGGTGGGTTAGTGATGATGGTAAGATGGATAGTAGACTGTCTAAAACATAGAATCTTCATAGTGTCAGTGGCAATTGTCTTACCAAGAAGCATGAAGGCAACCAGTCCAGTCCCGAGTGCTCAGTATTTAAACACCTTCTCTTGGCATTTACTTTTTTTTTTATCTGTAGGCTATAAACAAGGATCTCTGGTTAACTAAGTTTGCAGATGACTGCAAACAGCCCCGATTCCCCTACCCTTTACCAATAACTAGTGTATGGAAAACAGGCTCAGATTAAATGCAAGCACGTGCAATATTGTCTCCTTTAGTAGAAAGCACATGTGGTAGAATCATGTTTAGTCACAAACATGTTGTTGGATGTATTTCGGGTTGAATTTTTTTCTGTGGGAAATCACGGATGGTGTGATGCCTGTACACCAGTAGTGATGCCCTGTTTTAAGAAATTTTCCCATCTCTGATTTGGTGCATCTGGGAAATTAGTGTATATAATTCAGCCCCCTCCCCCCAAAAAACACTTGCAGTGCTATTTTCAGTCCTTGTGTATTTTGGAAAATTCTGCATTTTGTTTATAGCAGAACTATTTTGTCTAGTTTTGACTAAATGTAACTTTAACAAGAGATGTATTAATAAACAACTCCTCACTGTCTCCTACAAGAACAGCTCTTAACATCCACCTGACATGGCTTCCACCCAGCATACAGTACAACTACTGCTCTATTGTCAGTCACTGACACCATAAACAAAAACAGGGACTCAGGCAAACATGTTTCCCCTTTTTCCTTGACCTGTCTAATGCCTACAGTATAGATGTTCATCGTGTTACCCTGCTGCAGTCATCACACTTGGGTTATCTTGCCGTCAGGTGGTCCCGCAGTCGGCCTGAATTCCAAAGTCTTGGTCCGGCGCCGGTTGCTGTTGCTTCTTCCCTGATGTCAGTGTGCCAGGGGTATACAAGAGGCATCCAACTCAATTTTTTTCAGTCTTTCTTGCCGCGCGGTGCCCAAAGCAGAAGCAGTTCGCAAGTGCCAGTTGGCCGACACCTGAGATTTTTGAATCGAATTTCAGTCCGTAGTCTTCAAAGCTAAGTACCCCGTTGGGGAACCTTTTCTTGCCTCAGTCCGATGTCAGAAAAAGTTAACAATTGCATTTCTTGTGGGAAGCAAATACCTCATAAGGACTTTCATTCTTATTGTATACATTGCCTAGGCCCAGACCACGACGTCACTGGTTGTCGGTTTTGTGCTAGGTTCAATAAGCGAACTGTAAAGCGACGCTTTGATTTTGCACAACACTACTTTGGTAGGAAATTTAATTACACTATGCCGTCGGAGCAACCGACTACCGGCATGCATAAAAAACGCAAAGATAGACAGGCAGCCTAGATCCAAGCCAAACTCTGAGGCCTTGGCTGGGCTGGTCGTCGGTTCTCCGGTTTTCAGTGAGGCACCTACGCAGCCCCTGATGACCGCAGAATTGGAACCACAGACCGCTTCGGATTCTCAAGCAGAGAGTTCTAGGCTGACACAGCCATTTTCTTTAGGCCCTACCGACAACATTGCAGAAGGAGAAGCCGGTGCTGCGGAAACACCTTCGGTTACAGAAGGTGTCTTCAGACCGACTACTCTCACCATAAAATCTTATGCTAAGCTTAAGACTCCTCTAAAACCAAAAAAGACTGCACATCAGTCTCCAGTTCAAGGCCCCATGCCTAAGAAACAGATGCTTAAAATGGCTGAAGATTTGATTTCTTTAATCAGGGGTTCCCAACCCCCCCCAGACAAAAGGCCTAGACAAGAGGAGGATTATGCCTCCTCTGATCAAGTGTCTATTTCCTCAGGCTCCTCTGAGGAACAGGATTACTCCTTTCCCCCTTATGAAGATTCTGATGCTGAAGATTCCATTCCCTCAGCTTCTCCCCCTGAAGACAATTCCTTTTGGAGAAACCTTACATACAACGAGGGAACATTTTCACTGGGAAGGTCAGGACTACTCCGACTCAAAGAAAAGGCTCCGAGAGTTTCTTGTACTCCCCCAGCACAGACCACTTGCTATCCCTCCAGTTTTAGACATTGTGGATGATGTTTACTTAGAATCTAGTCTAAATCCAGATTCTCTGCCTCCTGCTCCAGCCAAACCAGATAGATATTAGAGTGCCTGACTCACACAAATTCCTTTACAAAAGCCCTGTTGCTGACCCAGAGACAGTCTCCCAGGGTCCCAAAGAGGCTAAGGCTTCTATGGATAAAAATCCTGTACCCTCTGAAAGGGACTCCAGAGCACTAGATAGGTGGGGGAAGAAGGTTTACACCTCAGCTACTCTAGCTATGAGAGCACTAAATTGTCAATTTCACATGCTGAAATACCAGCAATTCCTTATGTCTCAAATAAAACAAAAGATGAGCACGCACCCTCAACCGTCAGAATTCAAAGAAATGCAGGATCTGTTGCATGCAGCTGAACAGGTGGGCAAACATACTTTACAATGTGGATTTGATTCCTTGGAAGCTTCCTGTAGAGCAGCTATTCCTGGGTCTGTTATACGTAGGCATGCTTGGTTAAAGGAACAAACTCTGCCTGATCATGTAAAAGCAAAGTTACTAGATGCACCCTTACAGCAGGATGTCTTATTTGGGGTTAAAGCAGAAGAGGTTTTAAAGGAAATGGAGGATAAGGCAAAATCTATGCAGACTGTCACAGATTTCCTACAGGTACAACCCCCATGCTTCAGCAGAAATTGGCCAGCAAAAAAATGGTCCTTTCCAGCTTCTGACAGACCACAGAGGGGTAAATACAGACACCCAAGGGGCAGAGGACAAGCACAAATCCCTTACAAACCTCGCCAATGGGGCACTGCAACACAGAAGTCAAGAGAAGACAGGTCCCAAACTACTAGAAGACAAACACAATGGCTTAAACCTCAAACTGCCAAGCAAAAATCTCTTGACAGCTCCCTTGGGAGGAAAATTACCATTTTTTTATAGACAACTGGTGCATCGTCACAAAGAACAAATGGGTCCTAGACATTATCTCACAAGGATACAGATTCCATTTCCACACCTTGCCAAGAATAAAAGGAATGCCAGACTTGCCACAAAGTCAGTGGGCAGAGGCACAAAAACAAATTACAGCTCTCATGGACATGAGAGCCATTCAACTGGTACCTACACAGGAGCAAGGCCAAGGTTTTTACTCAAGGCTGTTTCTAGTCCCCAGAAAGGACAATGCTTGGAGTCCCATTCTGGACCTTTTAATTCTAAACACCTTCTTGCAAGTACCCAAATTCAAGATGCTAACACTACAGCAGCTTCTTCCCATGTTGGGCAAGAAAGCTTGGCTAGTAACGTTGGACCTCAAGGAGGCATACCTGCATGTCCCTATCGGACAAAATTGCAGAAGATACCTCCATTTCATTGCAGGTTCAACCCATTACCAATTCTCTGCACTGCCCTTTGGCTTATCTACTGCACCCAGGGTCTTCACAAAATGCCTGGCACCATTAATTGCATACTGCAGACAAAGAGGAATTAAAATATACCCATACCTGGATGACTGCCTCATACAAGCAGAAAGCAAGGACATTCTCTTACAACATCTGATTTTTGTAAAACACCTTCTAAGTTGCCTAGGGTACACAGTAAACGAAAAGAAGTCAAAATTAGTGCCCTCACAAGACATAATATTCCTGGGTGCCAGCTTGAATACAACGGCCCAGATGGCTTATCTGACGCCAGACAAACAACTACAACTAACTCAATACTTCAAAATAATGGCAACAAAGACCCAACTCCCTGCAAGAAAAATTCTGCAGGCCTTTGGATTTATGGCATCTTGCATACTACTAATACCATATGCAAAACTGCATATGAGGAAATTACAATGGTACCTGAAAAGCGTATGGACTCAGCACAGCCACAGCTTGGAAACAATAATACCACTCATTCCCTGCCTTCAACAGGAGTTTCTATGGTGGGCTCAGGCACGTCACCTCAACAAGGGTCAGCCTTTTACATTACCCACAGCCAGGCAAACTATAACAACAGACGCATCGGATTATGCCTGGGGAGCATACATGGCAGGACAGTGTATTCAGGGCAAATGGTCTGCAGATCAAAGGCATCTACATATCAATCAAAAAGAGATGCTGGCTGTACAAAATGCCTTTATCAGAAACAAAGCTTTCAGGCCAAAACCCTTTTTCAATGCTTAATGCCTTAACAGCTTTCAAGGACCTCCTGCATCCAGGACAACTCCTAATAAAGACGGACAACACCACAGTGATGTGGTACATAAACAAGCAAGGGGGCACACATTCCTACCCACTATGCAGGCAAGCAATGATCTTGTGGAACACAGCACTGACCTACCAAGTTCAACTACAAGCTCAATTCCTGCCAGGAAAGAAAAACACATTGGTAGATGATCTAAGCAGAAACCTCATAGATCCTCATGAGTGAAAACTAGATCCACAAGTATTCGCAATGATAACTCAAAAATGGGGGAGCTCAGATATAGATCTGTTTGCCTCACCCCAAAACTACCAACTACAGAAATTTTGCACAAGGACCGTACCACACACTAGCTTGGAAAGTGGATGCCCTCTCATTCAGTTGGAAAACATTAACAGTTTATGCCTTCCTCCACTACCTCTTCTGGCAAAGGTGCTGCTGAAAGCCAGATTAGAGAGGCCACAAATGATGCTCATTGCTCCAGACTGGCCACGCCAACACTGGTATCCAATACTAAGGAACATGGCTCAAGGCCCACCATGGATTTTACCTCAAATTCCTCACCTGCTCAGTCAGCAAAACAATCAGATTCTACACAGCCAGCTCAAGACTTTAAATCTGGCTGCATGGCAAATTACCTAAACAACCAGTCAATACTTCTCTCTAAAGCTGTTATGGATGTCATTCTGGAGGCCAGGAGGCCCAGCACCAGGAAAGCCTGTTCAGACAAATGGAAAAGATTTTGCGCCTGGAACCAGGCTAAAGGCCAAAATCCCCTTGTCTCAAATATTCCTCAGATTCTACAGTATTTAACTGAGATGTTGCACAAAGGACTTTCCTTTTCATCTATTAAGATCCACGCCTCAGCTATTTCAGCACAATACAACATGGATCCTCCTATATTTTCACATCAATTACTATGACCGTACCTCAGAGGGGCTAAGAACATAAGACCACCCCGGAGAGCACCAACTTGGGATCTCAACTTTGTTTTGGAAAAACTTACACTACTGCTCTTTGAACCAGCTTTTACAGCTGACTTACAGTTTCTATCATGGAAAACTGCCCGGCTGCTAGCAATAACTTCAGCACGAAGAGTCTCAGAGCTACAGGCCCTAATGACAGTGGAGCCTTTCATCATTTTTCACCAAGACAGAGTCACTTTACGAACTAACCCTTCCTTTATGCCAAAGGTGGTATCCAGTGTGGCCCTAAATCAAACCACTCATTTGCCCACCTTTTATCCAAACCCCCAGAACAAAGGGGAAAGGCTCCTACACTCTTTGGACATTCACAGGCAATTACGTTACTACTTGGATAAAACTAAGGCTTTCAGAAAATCTGACCAGCTCTTTGTATCCTATGCTGCAAGATCACAAGGAAAAGCTATCTCAAAACAGACCATTTCAAAATGGATAGGACATTGCATCCATTTCTGCTACACACACCATGGGAAACCTGTACCTGGTAACATTAGGCCCCATTCCACCAGGGCTACAGCAACATCAGCAGCCTTTCTCAGAGGGGTACCAACCAAGGATATTTTGGAGGCTGCAACTTGGAGTTCAGTGCACACCTTCACCAAGCACTATCACCTACCTCTATACTCTAAAACCAGAGCTGGCTTTGCCACTGCAGTTCTGCAGGGCCTACTAGCTTCTCCAAACCCTGTTTAGTTCCACCGCCCATCCTTAGCTTTGGGATTCAACCCAAGTGTGATGACTGCAGCAGTGTAACACGATGAACATAGTACAGTTTTGTACCTACCATAAATGTAGATGTTTGAGTGTTCACACTGCTGCAGTCCAGGTTACCCTCCCTCCATCCCCTCTGACCTAGCTGAACTTTTCTATACTGTTCTATCCTGTAAAACCTTTGTGGTGTATTTGCTTGTAACTGAAGGTATTCGTTTTATTCCTTTATGTTTTATTAGCAATATGTATTGCCTACCTACTTAGGGGCACCTGACATCTGGGGCAAGAAAAACTGAAGAAAATGGTGTTGGATGCCTCTTATATACCCCTAGTGCACTGACGTCAGGGAAGAAATGACAGCAACCGACGCCGGACCAAGACTTTGGAACTCTGGCCGAGTGCGGGACTGCCTGACGGCAGGATAACCCAAGTGTGATGACTGCAGCAGTACCTCAGAGGGGCAAAAACATAAGACCCCCAAGGAGAGCACCAGTACCTACTTGGGACCTCAGTTTTGTTTTAGAAAAACTCACACTGCCTCCTTTTGAGCCAGCCAATACAGCTGATGTAAAATCCTTATCATGGAAAACTGCTCTGCTCCTAGCAATAATTTCAGCAAGAAGAGTCTCAGAGTTACAGGCATTAATGGCAGTGGAACCTTTCATTATATTTCATCAGGACAGGGTCTCTCTAAGGACAAATCCAACATTTATGCCAAAGGTGGGTTAGTGATGATGGTAAGATGGATAGTAGACTGTCTAAAACATAGAATCTTCATAGTGTCAGTGGCAATTGTCTTACCAAGAAGCATGAAGGCAACCAGTCCAGTCCCGAGTGCTCAGTATTTAAACACCTTCTCTTGGCATTTACTTTTTTTTTATCTGTAGACTATAAACAAGGATCTCTGGTTAACTAAGTTTGCAGATGACTGCAAACAGCCCCGATTCCCCTACCCTTTACCAATAACTAGTGTATGGAAAACAAGCTCAGATTAAATGCAAGCACGTGCAATATTGTCTCCTTTAGTAGAAAGCACATGTGGTAGAATCATGTTTAGTCACAAACATGTTGTGGATGTATTTCGGGTTGAAATTTTTTCTGTGGGAAATCACTGATGGTGTGATGCCTGTACGCCAGTAGTGATGCCCTGTTTTAAGAAATTTTCCCATCTCTGATTTGGTGCATCTGGGGAATTAGTGTGTATAATTCAGCCCCCTCCCCCCAAAAAACACTTGCAGTGCTATTTTCAGTCCTTGTGTATTTTGGAAAATTCTGCATTTTGTTTATAGCAGAACTATTTTGTCTAGTTTTGACTAAATGTAACTTTAACAAGAGATGTATTAATAAACAACTCCTCACTGTCTCCTACAAGAACAGCTTTTAACATCCACCTGACATGGCTTCCACCCAGCATACAGTACAACTACTGTTCTACTGTCAGTCACTGACACCATAAACAAAAACAGGGACTCAGGCAAACATGTTTCCCCTTTTTCCTTGACCTGTCTAAAGCCTACAGTATAGATGTTCATCGTGTTACCCTGCTGCAGTCATCACACTTGGGTTATCTTGCCGTCAGGTCGTCCCGCAGTCGGCCTGAATTCCAAAGTCTTGGTCCGGCGTCGGTTGCTGTTGCTTCTTCCCTGACGTCAGTGCGCCAGGGGTATACAAGAGGCATCCAACTCCATTTTCTTCAGTCTTTCTTGCCACGCGGTGCCCAAAGCAGAAGCAGTTCGCAAGTGCCAGTTGGCCGACACCTGAGATTTTTGAATCGAATTTCAGTCTGAAGTCTTCAAAGCTAAGTACCCCATTGGGGAACCTTTTCTTGCCTCAGTCCGATGTCAGAAAAAGTTAACAATTGCATTTCTTGTGGGAAGCAAATACCTCATAAGGACTTTCATTCTTATTGTATACCTTGCCTAGGCCCAGACCACAACATCACTGGTTGTCGGTTTTGTGCTAGGTTCAATAAGCGAACTGTAAAGCGACGCTTTGATTTCGCACAACACTACTTTGGTAGGAAATTTAATTACATTATGCCGTCGGAGCAACCGACTACCGGCGTGCATAAAAAACGCAAAGATAAAGACAGGCAGCCTAGATCCAAGCCAAACTTCGAGGCCTCGGCTGGGCTGGTTGCCGGTTCTCCGGTTTTCAGTGAGGCACCTACGCAGCCCCTGACGACCGCAGAATTGGAACCACAGACCGCTTCGGATTCTCAAGCAGAGAGTTCTAGGCTGACACAGCCATTTTCTTTAGGCCCTACCGACAACATTGCAGAAGGAGAAGCCGGTGCTGCGGAAACACCTTCGGTTACAGAAGGTGTCTTCAAACCGACTACTCTCACCATAAAATCTTATGCTAAGCTTAAGACTCCTCTAAAACCAAAAAAGACTGCACATCAGTCTCCAGTTCAAGGCCCCATGCCTAAGAAACAGATGCTTAAAATGGCTGAAGATTTGATTTCTTTAATCAGGGGTTCCCAACCCCTCCCCCCCAAGACAAAAGGCCTAGACAAGAGGAGGATTATGCCTCCTCTGATCAAGTGTCTATTTCCTCAGGCTCCTCTGAGGAACAGGATTACTCCTTCCCCCCTTATGAAGATTCTGATGCTGAAGATTCCATTCCCTCAGCTTCTCCCCCTGAAGACCATTCCTTTTGGGGAAACCTTACATACCATGAGGGAACATTTCCACTGGGAAGGTCAGGACTACTCCGACTCAAAGAAAAGGCTCAGAGTTTCTTTTACTCCCCCAGCACAGACCACTTGCTATCCCTCCAGTTTTAGACATTGTGGATGATGTTTACTTAGAATCTAGTCTAAATCCAGATTCTCTGCCTCCTGCTCCAGCCAAACCAGATAGATATTATAGAGTGCCTGACTCGCACAAATTCCTTTACAAAAGCCCTGTTGCTGACCCAGAGACAGTCTCCCAGGGTCCCAAAGAGGCTAAGGCTTCTATGGATAAAAATCCTGTACCCTCTGAAAGGGACTCCAGAGCACTAGATAGGTGGGGGAAGAAGGTTTACACCTCAGCTACTCTAGCTATGAGAGCACTAAATTGTCAATTTCACATGCTGAAATACCAGCAATTCCTTATGTCTCAAATAAAACAAAAGATGAGCACGCACCCTCAACAGTCAGAATTCAAAGAAATGCAGGATCTGTTGCATGCAGCTGAACAGGTGGGCAAACATACTTTACAATGTGGATTTGATTCCTTGGAAGCTTCCTGTAGAGCAGCTGTTCCTGGGTCTGTTATACGTAGGCATGCTTGGTTAAAGGAACAAACTCTGCCTGATCATGTAAAAGCAAAGTTACTAGATGCACCCTTACAGCAGGATGTCTTATTTGGGGTTAAAGCAGAAGAGGTTTTAAAGAAAATGGAGGATAAGGCAAAATCTATGCAGATGGTCACAGATTTCCTACAGGTACAACCCCCATGCTTCAGCAGAAATTGGCCAGCAAAAAATTGGTCCTTTCCAGCTTCTGACAGACCACAGAGGGGTAAATACAGACGCCCAAGGGGCAGAGGACAAGCACAAATCCCTTACAAACCTCGCCAATGGGGCACTGCAACACAGAAGGGAAGAGAAGACAGGTCCCAAACTACTAGAAGACAAACACAATGGCTTAAACCTCAAACTGCCAAGCAAAAATCTCTTGACAGCTCCCTTGGGAGGAAAATTAGCATTTTTTTATAGACAACTGGCGCATCGTCACAAAGGACAAATGGGTCCTAGACATTATCTCACAAGGATACAGATTCCATTTCCACACCTTGCCAAGAATAAAAGGAATGCCAGACTTGCCACAAAATCAATGGGCAGAGGCACAAAAACAAATTACAGCTCTCATGGACATGAGAGCCATTCAACAGGTACCTACACAGGAGCAAGGCCAAGGATTTTACTCAAGGCTCTTTCTAGTCCCCAGAAAGGACAATGCTTGGAGACCCATTCTGGACCTTTCAATTCTAAACACCTTCTTGCAAGTACCCAAATTCAAGATGCTAACACTACAGCAGCTTCTTCCCATGTTGGGCAAGAAAGCTTGGCTAGTAACGTTGGACCTCAAGGAGGCATACCTGCATGTCCCTATCGGACAAAATTGCAGAAGATACCTCCATTTCATTGCAGGTTCAACCCATTACCAATTCTCTGCACTGCCCTTTGGCTTATCTACTGCACCCAGGGTCTTCACAAAATGCCTGGCACCATTAATTGCATACTGCAGACAAAGAGGAATTAAAATATACCCTTACCTGGATGACTGCCTCATACAAGCAGAAAGCAAGGACATTCTCTTACAACATCTGATTTTTGTAAAACACCTTCTAAGTTGCCTAGGGTACACAGTAAACGAAAAGAAGTCAAAACTAGTGCCCTCACAAGACATAATATTCCTGGGTGCCAGCTTGAATACAACGGCCCAGATGGCTTATCTGACGCCAGACAAACAACTACAACTAACTCAATACTTCAAAGTAATGGCAACAAAGACCCAACTCCCTGCAAGAAAAATTCTGCAGGCCTTGGGATTTATGGCATCTTGCATACTACTAATACCATATGCAAAACTGCATATGAGGAAATTACAATGGTACCTGAAAAGCGTATTGACTCAACACAGCCACAGCTTGGAAACAATAATACCACTCATTCCCTGCCTTCAACAGGAGTTTCTATGGTGGGCTCAGGCATGTCACCTCAACAAGGGTCAGCCTTTTACATTACCCACAGCCAGGCAAACTATAACAACAGATGCATCGGATTATGCCTGGGGAGCATACATGGCAGGACAGTATATTCAGGGCAAATGGTCTGCAGATCAAAGGCATCTACATATCAATCAAAAAGAGATGCTGGCTGTACAAAATGCCCTAACAGCTTTCAAGGATCTCCTACATCCAGGACAACTCCTAATAAAGACGGACAACACCACAGTGATGTGGTACATAAACAAGCAAGGGGTCACACATTCCTACCCACTATGCAGGCAAGCAATGACCTTGTGGAACACAGCACTGACCTACCAAGTTCAACTACAAGCTCAATTCCTGCCAGGAAAGAAAAACACATTGGTAGACTATCTAAGCAGAAACATCATAGATCCTCACGAGTGGAAACTAGATCCACAAGTATTCGCAATGATAACTCAAAAATGGGGGAGCTCAGACATAGATCTGTTTGCCTCACCCCAAAACTACCAACTACGGAAATTTTGCACAAGGACGTACCACACACTAGCTTGGAAAGTGGACGCCCTCTCATTCAGTTGGAAAACATTAACAGTATATGCCTTTCCTTCACTACCTCTTCTGGCAAAGCTGCTGCTGAAAGCCAGATTAGAGAGGCCACAAATGATGCTCATTGCTCCAGACTGGCCACGCCAACACTGGTATCCAATACTAAGGAACATGGCTCAAGGCCCACCATGGATTTTACCTCAAATTCCTCACCTGCTCAGTCAGCAAAACAATCAGATTCTACACAGCCAGCTCAAGACTTTAAATCTGGCTGCATGGCAAATTACCTAAACAACCAGTCAATACTTCTCTCTAAAGCTGTTATGGATGTCATTCTGGAGGCCAGGAGGCCCAGCACCAGGAAAGCCTATTCAGACAAATGGAAAAGATTTTGCGCCTGGAACCAGGCTAAAGGCCAAAATCCCCTTGTCCCAAATATTCCTCAGATTCTACAATATTTAACTGAGATGTTGCACAAAGGACTTTCCTTTTCATCTATTAAGATCCACGCCTCCGCTATTTCAGCACAATACAACACGGATCCTCCTATATTTTCACATCAATTACTATGACAGTACCTCAGAGGGGCTAAGAACATAAGACCACCCTGGAGAGCATCAACTTGGGATCTCAACTTTGTTTTGGAAAAACTTACACTACTGCTCTTTGAACCAGCTTTTACAGCTGACTTACAGTTTCTATCATGGAAAACTGCCTGGCTGCTAGCAATAACTTCAGCACGAAGAGTCTCAGAGCTACAGGCCCTAATGGCAGTGGAGCCTTTCATCATTTTTCACCAAGACAGAGTCGCTTTACGAACTAACCCTTTCTTTATGCCAAAGGTGGTATCCAGTGTGGCTCTAAACCAAACCACTCATTTGCCCACCTTTTATCCAAACCCCCAGAACAAAGGGGAAAGGCTCCTACACTCTTTGGACATTCACAGGCAATTACGTTACTACTTGGATAAAACTAAGGCTTTCAGAAAATCTGACCAGCTCTTTGTATCCTATGCTGCAAGATCACAAGGAAATGCTATCTCAAAACAGACCATTTCAAAATGGATAAGACATTGTATCCGTTTCTGCTACACACACCATGGGAAACCTGTACCTGGTAACATTAGGCCCCATTCCACCAGGGCTACAGCAACATCAACAGCCTTTCTCAGAGGGGTACCAACCAAGGATATTTTGGAGGCTGCAACTTGGAGTTCAGTGCACACCTTCACCAAGCATGATCACCTACCTCTATACTCTAAAACCAGAACTGGCTTTGCCACTGCAGTTCTGCAGGGCCTACTAGCTTCTCCAAACCCTGTTTAGTTCCACCGCCCATCCTTAGCTTTGGGATTCAACCTAAGTGTGATGACTGCAGCAGTGTAACATGATGAACATAGTACAGTTTTGTACCTACCATAAATGTAGATGTTTGAGTGTTCACACTGCTGCAGTCCAAGTTAGCCTCCCTCCATCCCCTCTGACCTAGCTGAGCTTTTCTATACCATTCTATCCTGTAAAACCTTTGTGGTGTATTTGCTTGTAACTGAAGGTATTCCTTTTATTCCTTTATGTTTTATTAGCAATATGTATTGCCTACCTACTTGGGGGCACCTGACATCTGGGGCAAGAAAAACTGAATAAAATGGCGTCTGATGCCTCTTGTATACCCCTGGTGCACTGACGTCAGGGAAGAAACGACAGCAACCGACGCCGGACCAAGACTTTGGAACTCTGGCTGACTGTGGGACTGCCTGACGGCAGGATAACCCAAGTGTGATGACTGCAGCAGTGTGAACACTCGAGCATCTAATTTTATGGTAGGTACAAAACTGCACTTTTTATTTGATGCTCTAACATCTACAAGTCAAGTATCTGAGTTGCGTATTCTCATGGTGGGTGAATCCTACCCAGTTTTCCATGCGGGTAGTATAACATAATGCACTAATCCTTCTTTCATGCCTAAAGTTGTTTGAATTTTACCTTGAAGCAAGCCATCAATATCCCACTTTTCTTCCTATAGCCAGAAAAACAAGGGAGAACATATTTCACAGACATTGGATGTGCACAGGCTGCTCGAGTACTACCTTTCCAGAACCAGCTTCGTTCATTATAATGGCTAAATGGTAGCCATTTGAAATTTCGGGACCTGTTACAGCAAGTTCTGAAACATGGACACTGAATGGTTGAAAGACCGAGCTTACATATGCTAAGTCCAAGATTTCATTTTTCGAAATATTCCCTTTTCTCTGGGGTAAGGTGATTTCTGAGTTGGTATATACAAGTTTGAGGAGGTTGCCCCTCCTACACACAGGTGCCAGGGTGGCACCCTCCTGCAAAAAGAAGTTTTGAGGAGGTGTGATTTTTGAGCTTCACTCTTCTCCATGTTTTTGGTCCCCCCCCCCCCCCAGCTTTTCTGGTGCTCTGCATTTTGAGTGCTGACATTTCAGTAGTCAGTTGGCTAAACAGCTGATTGTTTCCTGTGCTGAGACTAAGAAATACTAGCCCATTTCTAAACAGACTGGATCCAGATGGTTGTCATCTGCTATTGATTTTTTGCTATTCCCACCATGGTGTAACTATTCCAGGTGAAGTTAAAGCATATTCTACCAGGGCCTTGTCCTCTTCAATACCGTACTGGAAGGGGGGTGGATCATAGAAGTATTATAGAGTCAGCAACTTGGCCATCTGTTAATAGCTTCACGTAGCAATACAAACTGTATTCCTTCTCTAGGCCCTAGACAGGCTTTGCTACGGTTATTCTGTAGGGGCTCCTGGACCCGCATATCCTTTCTCCTTGCATGTAGGGTAAACTTTGGGAATCCACTTATTGGCTACTGCAACAGTGAGAATGAAAAATGTAGTACATTTGTGTAGGCCCTTCTTGGCCAAAACAGTAAATGTATTCAAATTTCTTCACTGCTGCAGTAGCCGCACACACCTGCCCACCATCCCCCTTTGTAGATGCTTGAGGTGGGACATCCTCCATTGTTACTGTTGCTGTTCTTGTTGTTTAGATTAATTTTATGGTAGTTGTTGGCTCGGGAAGAATCTTCCTTTCTTGGGCAGTAAAATCCTGAAGTCTTACCACCTTATGGTTGCTGATAGGCTAAACCCTTTTTTGGAGGGTCAACAAACAGAGTAAATGAGAGAGAGGGGAGATGTAGCTTTGGCAAGCTGGACGGATACTGTGTCCTTAGCAGTACACTACTCATAGGCTGCTGCAACAGTTAAGAAATTAGAAAATTTACCGTTATGAGTACAGTTGTATAAATCCTGCTTACTTTACTTACGCAACTACACTTTCCATTTCCGTAATTGGGAAAGGAGGGATTTTTGTGGGCAGATGAACCAGAAAATCTTTGAGATGTTAACTTCCTCTAGCAAGTCTGTCAGCAGGTGTTTAACTGACTCTTCATATTAAGCTTGGGATCATATTTCAGTAGCCTTTTAGTAAGAGGCTACTTTGACAAGTCAAGAAAGTTCTTCTGACATCAGCCTTATAGAAATGAAAGCTGTGTGCAAGAGTCTTGACAGTTTATCATGACAGCTTTGTTGTGGTTGTCTTCAGATTAATATAAACAGGGCTTCACTTGTATGATATAGTAACAAAAAGTGGACATGAAATCCTTTCATCTGTACCCAGAAACATTAGAAGTTTGTATTTAGGCTGTTCAGTGCAGCCTTCTACTGTCAGTATTAAATCTTCCAGGATAGCAGAAGCATTTGGTAGACTCCCTTGGCAGATATGGCTAGCACATGAGTGGCACTTGGATCTATAGTATTTCAACAGACAGTGTAGCAGTGAGACATGCCCAAGCTGGACTTGTTTACCACACACTTCGACAACCAACTTCCAACCTTTTGTTCCCTCATTCTTCACAAAATGGGTTGGTATATGGATGCCATCTTTTTTTTCCCTTGGACTTTGATCTGCTTTTTACCTTCTGTCCATAACCAGGGATTCATAACATCCTTCTGAAAACAAGGCAAGACAAAGCAAAAGGAATTCTCTGAGCTCCATCTTGGCCAAGATAGCATGTTTGTCTTGATGTAATTCTCTTCTAAGACCTTTGCAAGTGAGTAACAGGGTAAATGCAGCATCCAGTCTTGAATCTCAAAATCTTTTTATCTTGAAAGATAGAATTCTAATACCACACAGTATTTTTTTTTTCCATACTAGTATTGAATAGTCTCAAAGCACGCTAAAAGGCCAGTCAGCAGAAATGCATGTCAAAAATGGAAGTGATTTGTAACTTGATCTACTGTAAAAGCATATTGTAAAAGTTAGACCCCTTTAAACTGAAAAATACCAAAGATTCTGGATTGTTATAATAATCTTTTGGAGTCTAGACTTGTTTATTCATCTGATGTAGTGCATGTTTTTGTAGTTTCTTCCTGTGTTCTGCTGTTTCCTCAGATCACGCCTAATCTTTCTGTAAAGTCCTTTCTAAATGGTGTTTTACATATAAAAGCATAAGAAAATGGGTCTGTATTAAATCAGAGAAAACTCACTTCAACGAACAGCATTTCATCAGAAATGCTGTTCATCGAATTCTACTTTTGTGGTGGCCACTCCCCACTAATTATATATACCAACTCTGAGATCGCACTACAGTGAGGAAAGGGCAAATTTTCAGATCTTCACTATACTGCAGTCTCCGTATGAACAGTTCGAATGGCATGTTCAATGTAAGTGGACCAACTGTTCGCTGAACTGGATTTTTGATGAGCTAATAGGGACCCTATATATATATATATATATATATATATATATATATATATATATATATATATATATATATATATATATATGCCATCCTTTGGCATTTGAACCTTTAATTGATTCTCGGATTACCAGCAGCTGGACAGCTGTTACTGTTTGCACTTACAGAAAACACTAACTACAGTTGTTTAAAAAGTACCTGTAACAGTGGCATTATTGTACAGGATGTTATAGTTGGGAAGGCATTTTTGTGTATGCTTTTTATCCTCCATGTCTGCCAACCTTCAGGCCTCCCCTTGCTTTGGAGGCACCATCATCTAGGCAGCTGTAAGAGTTGCTTGTGCTTTTACCAGCATCCCAACAATGAGGGCATGCTATCATCTACAGTCTTGACTTCAGTGTTTTGCAGGGTCTTTCTGTTAGGAAACGCTTTACTTTGATTGTAGTGTGATGCATATAAAAGAAGAGTCATAATCAGAAGCAGGTTGTATTGAAGTCTAGAATCTCAATTCAGCTGAATTATTTTGGGGGTATTATTGAAGTATACTAAACTGCATCTTATTTCATTTAAAATACAAAGTCTTGTAATTTGGAATGCAATTGTCTCTCTCTCTCTCTCATTTCCATAGCCCTGCTAGCCACATAATAGTGGTGAATGGTAAAACATGCATTAACTTCGCTTCCTTCAATTTCTTGGGGTTGCTGGACAACAAACGAGTCAAGGTAAGCATGCTTTTGCAATTTTAAGAAAATATTTTGTTCAGTTTATTTTATTTCAGTTTATTGCAAGAACACTTGAAATGCTGTTGAATACTTCTTAGAAACAGGTTTTTAAGTAGTTTGAATTAATGGTTGTGAATTACATTTTCCCGCTTAAAGAACCACTGTTCTATATATCACATCCATATTCTGAGATTTGTTCGCACCAGAGGCCTTGATATCTGACATTTTCAGTAGTCCTGACTAACTCCTCTTCCCCAGCATCATCTCACATGCAATGTCAACATACAGAGTGGACATAGCATCCACATACCTGCAAGTTCTTTCACCACATTCAAGCAGAACTTAAATATATGCATTAGGCATTCTAGTTTACTTTTATCTCCTTCATTTTACTGATGTCAGACTCATTATCCATCTAGTTAGGATCCCACCACACAGTGAAGTTGCTAGAACATGTTCAGCGATGCCCACTCCCTCCTGTTAGACATCTGTTTTGTATGAATTAACAGCACAATAGTAAAAAGTGTTTCTTATTTTGGAAATTCTGTTTGGCAGTGCTTGAATTACAGCCTTTCCACAGTACACAGGGAATATGCATTATTACTGCCTACGTCTTTGTTGACACCAAAGGCTAAAACTGGGGGAAGAAAGCAAGTAAAACTTCTAAGAGGAGGAGGCAACAAGCAGATGTTTGCAAAGGCAGGGAAACAGTGGTCAGCACAGTCAAGAATAATTAAGGGAGCCCCATGTATCCAATTGTACAGTCTGTGGAGAGAGGCCCCAGACTCTTAGAAGATTTGTGTCTGAATGTTCTGTGGTATAGTTTATGCATTACTTTTGAAAGAGAATTACTTGTTAGCTACATTTTCTACTGTAATTTAGTGGAATAATGTATGTGTCCTGGCATTATTGGGTGTCTGCAGAGATAAAAATCACTGTTTTTCTTACACACACACACACACACACACACACACACACACACACACACACGTCATAGCAGTACTAGTTTTGTACTTATTTAAAATAGCAGTGCATTGTGCAGCACTGGTACTGGCATGCCAGATCAGTGACTGGCAGGGGTAGAGTCACTTTTATTTACCACAATGAGGAATAATACAAAGCTGTCATTGTCCCTGATTTCACAGACCTTCCTAATTTTTCTCATAATGTTGCTCTGTCTTTTGTAAAAAGTTTGATTTGTTTGTAAATCATTCAGGATTACAGACAGTCAATAAATACAGACATCAGAGTTTTATACTTATTGTCCAAAATGCATGTTGATGCAAAAGATGTTATACTATTAACTTTTTTAATTTAATTATGTAATATTTAAAAATTGGTCCTGATTTTGAGCCTTTATTCTGCTATTATTGGTATTGTGCTGAATTCTTTTGCAAAGAAGTTGAAAGTTGTAGTATTTCATGTTCTGCCAGAGTATATAAAATCCATGAAAGAGAAAACCATCCCTGAAGATTGGAGGCATCAGCTGTTCTTAAAATCCAAGTTTGCACTGAGATCAGTCACTCTGGACTACTGATCTCTCTAATGTTTGCGTTGCTTATGCTCATTATCAGCTTTATCCTAACAGGATTATATCACATACTTTTTCAAGTTAAAGAGCATAGTCAGGAAATTAATACATTTTTCTTTTCCTCATTTTTCACCAACCAGCAACAGCTTTTGTGGGGCCTCCACAAAGTCAAGGATGATTAAGGGGCCCCCCTTGCAGCCACAGGTATTGCAGTTACCTAAAGCTAGCTATGTTATTTTAGTGGAGGAAATATCCACCGGCATAGCTTAACTAAGCCAGGGACAGTGTCAATTGTAAAATATTTGGGTCGGTATTATATAAACAAAGCAGTAAAATCTCGACTTACCTTTGATCGACCCCTGTTTCCCGAAGCTGCACAACATCGACCTGTCAAATCATCGATTTCTTTCCAAGGGAAAGAAATCAGTAGCCCAAACACGCATACCAGATTACTGCAAATACTATAAAAGTGGGGGGGGGCTTCACACCCACACCCCCTGATGTGGGGGGCTGTACCCCCCACACACACCATAACTAAATATACTAACTCCGAGATTGCACTACAGTTGGGAAAAGGGCAGATTTAACAGAACGGCCAACCGATTTCTTTCCATTGGAAAGAAATCGATGATTTGGCCGTTGATGTTGTCCAGCTTTGAGAAATAGGGGTCGAGCAAAGGTAAGTTGAGATTTTACTCCTTTGTTTATGTAATATAGACCCAAATATTTAATGGAATTGTGAAGCCTGTTGCCTGATAAAACTCTGTTACTATAACCAGGTATATCTTTCAATTTTACAGGAGATATAAATAAGAGTCATTACCCAGTTGGTTTAATAAGTACACAAGATGGCTGTACTAACTTTTGTTGGTTTGAAAGACATGTTACAAAATATCAAGATAAAATAACATGCTGCGATTAGGGGCCCTCCATGAACAGGGGTCCCCCAGCGACTACAGGGTTCACTGGTGCCTAAAGCTGGCTATGAAAACATGCCACTAACTGAATTTCATCCAATTTGATAGCTTTAGTGGCTTTTTCACAACTACATTTTTCACACAGGGAGAGCTGTCTGTTCAGCCTGTTGATCAGTCTGCAGCCATCTTAGAATTTCTCCTGTTACTAGTTCTTAAAGCATTTCAGAATTCTTCCAATTCATAGCACCATTCTCAGGCTACATATTTTTCCAGTTAAATCTTAACAGGTGTAGGTGTGCTGACATACTGTGTACAAACTTTGCAAGATATACTGATCTTTACTAGAAATCGCAGTAGTGCCTGTTTGTAGTAATGCTTTGGCATTTTCACCATTTGAGAAACAGGCTGCTATCTGTCTAACTTTAGTATGTGACCTGCATATTTCATTTTTTTTATTCTGATGGTAACTTTGTTTTTTTCTTAATTTACGATGGGTACTGTCTCAGTATAATATGTTCTCTATCTTTATCAGTTTTTCATTTTCTTGTGTTTGGATTCCACACTAATAGTGAATCAGTTATATTCCAACACCTTTTATTTCTGTTGATTGTGGAACTGCTATTTGAAATACTTCTGGTGCCGATGAGATCTCGTGTACTAGTCCTGAGAAATCTAGAGCTTCTTGGTGATGCATTGTATGTAGAGCTTTGCAGCTTTCTTCATCTAACCGTATGTACTGGAAGCTCTTATGTGCCGCAGTTTGCATATGATCCTGAAAAGAACTTTCATTTGGCATAGCGGACATCACTCTTTCTCTGCCTTAAAAAAATGTCAGTGCTGTCTTTAATCACTATGTTTAGATCTTGCAGATCGATACTTATGTGAATCTTCTTATAAGTGACTACTATTTTCCTCTCTTCTTGCTGTGTTTGATAATGGTTCCTGTTGTTGCCATTTCCTTTAGTACTTAATCATGTTTACACCTGAGAACTACTGATACTTGCTTGAGCATTTATTATTGGTATGGCTTCTGGACTTAATTTAATTTTACATGGTCTTCTCAAACAATCCATGTCTATATAAAAAAGCATAGTCATGCATGATAGCTTTGCTGTGGCTACGTAGAGTATTTTGAGGCTCTGAGTGTGTGCAGCTGTTTTTTACACTTCACTGTCTACCTGTGCACTTTGAATGTTACCATGCCTAACTTCTCATAAATAATTTACCTAACATTTTTAGGTCATTTTATCTTCTTCATCCAGTGCTGCTTGTATGAAAGAGGATTTTGTATTTTTCATTTTTGTATTCACATGCCAATAGTTTTTGACCCTTGACTTTGGTGTTCTGAGTGTCTCTTTGCCTTTGAGCACAAAGTATTTTTTGGCACATTTAACTCCTCTCTTGTGTCTAAGTTCAGCACTTATTCTGAAATCCTTTTGGCAGCTGTCAGATTGCTTATTTTTTAGCATTGCATTCTATGATTTTTTTCATGTCATTGTTTTTTTTTTTTTCATTTTAAAAATGAAGTATTTTTTTTATTATTTGAATACAGTATTATGCAAATTAATTTGAGCACTTTTTTCTTTCGTCATAATTGCAAAATGATTCTTTTTACCACAGCTTCCAGAAAAACTGGTTAGCGGCTGGATACTGTCCTTCTCTTGCCTATAGCCACACTTTGTATACAAGACTTAAAATTGACTCGTGCTTCCTGTATACCTTGTGTCTGTCTCACTCATTGCCATTACTGTTACGGTACATGTTCACTTCATGATTCATTTCACATTAATTGTCTCACATTTTACATGCTTCCATGTCTTCAGTTCATCACTTTAAATGCATACTTGTAATTTCAATCACTTTGCATGCATCCACTGCTTTTTATAAGGTTACATTGATAAAAAAAGCCAGCACTTTGTTTAATCATTAGTACACCGAATACACTTCTGTCCTTTATCAACGAATCACAGAACTCCCTGAATTCAGTGTTTGGGTCAATTTTTGACTCTGTAACATAGGCATCTGTAGTTTGAGTCTGTGATTTCTTGTGAACAATTAAATGTCTGACACATTAATTTTTTTTTCTAGGGTGACGGTTTTTCCTTTCTCCACTTCTTGAAAGGTAAAATACCTTCAAGGTCTCTTCCCGTGCAGTATGTAGAAACCTAGTAAACTGCCCTTTCTAACCTCTCATTGGTCTGTTCTGCTCACAGTGAAAAACATTTTAACACCTTTGAGTTATCACATTAGATATAGTCAAACGTGCGTGTATATATAAAGAAAACAAACTATAGTAACATGTTGCCAGTCATAAGTATTATACATCACATGTATTCTTTTGTATAACTATAATTAATCCAGCATTACATAAATTACTCACTTCCTGCTTTCGCTTAATCCTCACTCCACTTCCAAACATTTTGCATGTATTGTTTCCACAATTTCCATTTTTCAGTGTAATTCTCTCCTGCCTTTTTGTAGAGATCCCACTTCCAATTTTTATCTTTGTTACAGTATTCAATACTGTTTAGACTTTAACATCTTCTAGTAATTGCTTCTTTGGAAGCCACCAGAATTAAGCTTAATAAGGTGTTACAGTTCAGATCCTGTATCCCAGCTCAAAAGAAAATTATTTCCTTAGTTGCATCCAATTGCTCACGCAATATTTTTGAAATAGTACTCTGTAGGACGTTTTTAAAGTCTGCCAACTCTTTATACTCCTAAAACATATGTTTCCAGTTGTCTCTTTCTTCCCTGTCACACCACTAACATTTGCCATCTACCTGAGGAAAAATTCTTTGGAGTCTGTTTGACATGTAAAAATACCTATGTACATAAAAATCCTAATTCTTCTACACTTTGTTAGATATTTGGAAGCCATACATATGTCCTACCATTGTTTCCATGTGAATTGCTTATCCAACCTCTCTTCCCAATCTTTTCTAACCTCCTGTGATTGGTTCCTACAGTTATTGTGCAATGTTTTATATACCCTACTGATTATCCCTTTTTTAAAAGAAGCTTCCTTTATAGCTTCAAGTAAAAATTCTACCAGAGCGGGTCTTTCACTTAGGATTTCCCTATCCATTCTCTTTGTCTGCTTTCATATCAATCCCTGATAGGGAAAGCAGTCTGTATACTGCAGACCAGATGTCTTCTTGGCTTCTTCCCATTCCCTCTCTAGTTATTTGCTCCCAGTACCTTGGTTCCTTTGCCAGTTTTCCTTAATAAATTCCTGTCCCCTCTTGCCTATTCTCTGTACTACTGAGTGCAGTCATCTCTATTGGCAAAATGTCCTTTCTTCATTTTCGTGTTGTCTTCATTCTCAGAATACAGTCCACTTCTTTTTGAATATAAGATTCTGTATGGCTGTTCTCCCACAGTGAAAAGATTTATGGGGAATCCACGGGTACTACACTTCTGCTAAAACTGACTTTAAGTAATGATCTGGTGTAGATGGATAAAACCCTGTCTGCATAACAGGTGACCCAGTTTAAAGTAGAAGCTCTTATGCTTCTAGGAGCTGGTGGGACTGGATGGAAGTATGTGATTGTTTCAGGCTCAGTCATCCTGGGAAAGAGGGGCGGCTTTGGCTTGCCACAAGTTACTCCTAGTGGGAGCACTAAAAGTTCCATTCCATGGAGCTTGTGCCTAGAAACACTACACTGGTGAGTACAGTTGCACAGTAAACTGAGGGGAATTCAGAGTGGGGAAGTACATTTCCCCTCAGTGTAGCACATAGTGGAGCTCAGAAGATCTGCTATGAAGGAGGTGGGTGCTGTATCAGGGAGAAGGTAGATAAGCCTACAGAACCAGCAAGCTGGACCATTCCCTACCACCCAGCTCTTACAATGGAGAGGATAAGCAGAAATTGACTGCATGGGATTCACAGGCAGGAATGAACAGACAGTAGTAGCATTTTCTGTTAGCAAGAGGATTCCAGCCTCTTGCTTCAGAAAGAATAAATCCGTTTGATGCAGGTAGAGGAGTCACCAGAGTCAGGTCTACAGGAGTATAAAAAAAATTGTTTTGCAGCAGTAGGATTTCTGGTGGTTGTGTTTGGACAGTCTATTCAAAAGAACTAAATCTCAGGCCTTCTAGTAATGCAGGTGAAACAAAAACAAACAAAAATGCTAACAACTTTGAACAAATTGAATTTTAAACTGTGAGTTATAGTTCTGCAGTATAAACCACTCAACTGGAAAAATGTTTACTTCTAACATTGTGTAGCATTTGTAATATTTTCAAAACTGCTCACAGAGGAGAAAGATGTAGATGTGTTGCCAGTCTTTTATGAGGTGTTTTGCACAACTGCTAGTAGTGCAACTGAGAGCATGTGACATGCAATAGGTAGTAGCATTAGTAGTATTTCATAACAGTTGTCCGATTGACTACATAACCAAGCTGGGACTCGCTTTAATAAAATCTGATTTGTTTTATGTCTTAATTCAGCCTATTTTCACTACAAGACCTTTTCTGGGTAGACATGCGAGGAGAATATTTTAATATGGTACCTTTGACAGACTGATGTAGGTCTGTAGATGGAACACACATAAGCAAAGATTGCAGGTACCTGTGAATTTTCAGGATGGCAAAAGGAAAAGGAGCTTCTCCCTTAACTAAGAGAGTACAAGGACTTTTATGTGCAAGTAGTCTGCCCTTCTTGTAAAGATTAAAAAACAATCCCAAGAAGGACTGTCCGCTCACCACCATGAACCCAGGCACAAAAAGATTGTTCCAAGCACAATGGAGTAATCCAAACACATTGAAGTTTATGCCAAAAACTCTTCAACAAAAAAGTCCACAGCAAAGGTAAAAAGCTCCAAAATCCCAACAGTAAAGTAAGCGCTTTCGTCTGTAACCATACCAGACTTTATCAAACTGTTGTATTTCCCTCCTCTTTCCACTTGTATACACTTGTTACTAATTAGTATCCAATTAACATTTAAAAATACAGTTGTCCAAAAATATTTAAAAACATCTACTCTGAAATTATATTAACAGAACAATTCACATAGGGTGTGTACCTAGAAAAATACTATGTATAAGGACTAAAGGTATAAATATTAAATGTTACTTCAATAATTCCCATTTTAAATTATTCACATTTTAAATTAAAGTTTTCTAGCTCTCTGTTTTAAAACTGGCTGAAGGGATAAATATTCATTAATGCCTGGGGATTCAATTGCGTTTAAGGTCAACTGCCAATGCAGTTCCCTAGTATCTAATTCTTTACCCCAATCACCCCCTCTAATGTTCCATTTCACAATCTCCAGAATACCAAACTTGAAACTAGTAAAGCTAGGACATATTTCTGAATGTTTAAAAAGGGCATTATTTTTATTCTTCGTTTCCATAGCGTATGTATGTTCGTAAATTCTTTGTCTAAGGGATCTTTCTGTTTTCCCCACATAGAAGTTTGAACAACTTTGGCATATTGCGATATAAATAACCCCTCTTGTTTGACAATTGCCACCAACTGTCTTAACAGTGGGTATCTTTTCTCCTACTTTATATTCATTGGTTTCTAAAATGAGTGAACATTGATTGCACCTACCACATTTTTTAGTAGGTCTAATTATACTTAACTGTTTTGTATGTTCCAGTAAATATTTCATATTTTTCCCCACTCACTTAGTAAACAGTTGGCCTGTACCTAACAACTGGGTAAACTCTTCATTTAATATCACCCAATTCTTAGTAAGGATCTTTTGTACCTCCCTACCAAATGAACTATATTCTATAACCGTAGAAGGTGTATATATTTGTCTGGTTACTTTGTGGGGCTATAAAAGCTTGTTCTTGTCCTAATAGGGGAATACATTTTTTACCCCAGCCTATTGTAATCTCTTCTTTAAATTTCTCTACCAGTTCCATGGGGTATCCCCTATTTCTAAACATTTGGGTCAACAACATCAATTCTTTAGTTAACCCTTCCAGAGTTGAACACATTCTGGCCGCTCTAATCATCTGACCTCTTACCAGATTTCTCTTAATGTATACTGGATGTTGACTTTCAAATCTTAAAAAACTTTTAGGGTTTCCTATGAACCATTGATTCAAAGCAGTTCTGGTTAATATTTTTAGTCAACCTTACATCCAAATAATCTGTAACATTTGAATTATGAGTATGTGTAAATTGGAAATATTCACAGATATTATTAATAAATCTCTCAAATTTCAATACTTTCTCTAAATCTACTCTCCATAAAATGAACACATCATCCAAATAGCGGATATATAATATCCAGTCTTTGGAAAATTCAGTACCAAAAATATATTTCTTCTCCCACATGCAAAAAACTAGATTAGCAAAAATGGGGGTGCAACTTGACCCCATCACCACCCCTTTTAATTGCCTATAATATTCTTCTTCAGACACGAAGAAGTTGTTTTTAAGTACCCATTCCATCATTTGCACTACAAAATTAATCATGGTAGCACTCAAACTACTGTATTCTAATAGTGCTTCATGAAATAATTCCAATCCCAATTCATGGAGGATAGATCCAAAAGGTCAACAACATCAATAGTTGAAAAACCAGTACACTCTGTGTAATATTCCTGTTTTATCCGAGTTAAAAAGTCCCATGAATCTTTAACAACATAATTTTTTTTTTTGTAGGATATCTTTTAATAATCTATCTATAAACACTCCCAATGGGTATGTGGAACTACCTTGGGCAGCTACAATCAATCTGTACGGTGGGTGGAGAATATCTTTGTGTACCTTAGGTGTGCCGAATACAGTCAGGACAAAAGGATATCGTTTCTGTAGGAAGTTAAATACTTCCTCATTAATGACTTCCTGCATTAAACTATCCTCTAAATTCATCTGTAATCTGTTATGGGCCATGTTAACTTCATTTCTGGAGGCTACTGAGTATTTTTCTTTATCTTGTAACATATTAGTAATCTCATTAATATAATGTATGGTTTCTACTAATACTATTCCCCCTCCCTTATCCGGCTTCATTGTTTTGCCAAAGGGGATGACCATACACTTTTTGGCGTTTAGCTTGAGGCCATGGCTCTGGCACCAGTTGTCTGTTTCTATGAGGCCCTTTTGGAGAATGCTTGTGTCGGCTGGAGAGTTGATTATGGCGCCCAGTTTGCAGTCATCTGCGAACTTGGTCAGCCACAGTCCTTCCGTGTTGGCCTGTACCGCCGAGAAATATATACCGAACAAGAGAGGTCCCAGAACTGAGCCTTGTGGGACGCCACTTGTAACTGGTTTGGAGTCTGACATGGCTCCAACAATTCTAACCATGTGGGTTCTGTCCTTGAGCCAGTTTGCAACCCATCTAGTGACATAGGGGTTTATATTTAAGCTGGTGAGCTTATCTATAATGCCCGAGTGGGGTATTGTTTCAAAGGCTTTGCAAGGTCCAGGTAAGCTGTGTGAACCACCTTCCCCTCGTCAATGGCCTTGGTGACTGTTTCAAAGAAATCAACCAGGTTTAAGAGGCAGGATCTGCCCTTAACAAAGCCAAACTGGGTAGGATCCAGTGTCTGTAGGTCCCCAATATCTTTATTTATGAGGTCCATGATGATCCTTTCCATAGCTTTGCAGACCAAGCTAGTCAGGCTTATGGGGCGATAGTTTCCAGGATCCGTTGAGGCACCACCTTTGTGGGGAGGGACCACTGTTGCTGAACGCCACTCTTTGGGTACATTTCCTGTAGTAAGGCTAAGATTGAACAGTAGTTTTATGTTTGGGTTTAGCTGTTCTTGGAGTTCATGTAGGACGAGCCGGGACACCATCTGGTCCCATTGATGCTGTGTTTTTGCTTTGAAGAGGCGGCTCTTACCTGAGCATCTGAGATGTCAGGGGCAGCACTCTGTTGGGATAGATATTTGCCCTTTTGGTGGGGGAGAAGTTTGCACTGAACCTGTCAGCTAGGATGTTGGCAATGTCTGTGGGCTCGGTGTATTTTTGTCATTTTGGACCAATTCTGAGCATATCTGGGAATTCCCACCCAGGTTCCTAACATAACTAAAGAAAGCCTTGTGATTATCCTTAGTGTCCTGTGCAATTTTTCTCTCGAAGCTGGCCTTAGACGATTTTATGAGTGCCTGTAGTTTTTGCTAATACTGATCAGAGATGCCTTCCCTTTTTGGGATTTTGCTCTATCATGTAGTAGCTTCCTCCTTCTGTTGTATAGTTTGTTTATGGCTGGGGTCCACCAGACAGGACGTCTGCCTTTGGAGGATTGGGTCTTGGTTTTATTTGGGATTGCATGATCCATGCATTCCTGAAGGTGTTCATAGAATACGTTTATAAAGGATTCTGCGGTCTGGGCCGTATTTTCCACAGACCCAGGGGCTTTGAAGGATTCCGCCTCGGTTTTGAGGCATGTGAAATTTGCTTTAGAGAAGTTTTTCATTGTCGTTTTCTGGGCAGGGGGTGGGGTCGGGATGTGAATATCCATTGAGATTAGTTTATGGTCTGATCTTTCCAGTGAGGGATACACTTCTGGTCTGGAGCATAGTGTCCCCATGTTGGTGATGATCAGGTCCAGTATGTTTTCCCCTCTTGTGGGAGTGGTAACAAGTTGTTCCATAGCATTTGAGTTTATAAATTCTAGGAACCTTTGGGCTAGGGTGTTGGAGCTAGAGTAATGCTCCCAGTCTGTTTGGGTAGTTGAAGTCACCCAATATAATGGTGTTTGGAGAGACCTTCATATTTTCCAGTATTCTCAGGAAGGCCGAGTGGGGTTCCTGTGTTTGGGAGGGTGGTCTGTAGCAGGCTATAAACTGGAAGGCAGTTTTACCCACTGTTAGTTGCACATGGATAGTCTCTGATGCTTCGTGCTGTGCCACCAACCTGGAGGTGTGGGTATCTTTGTGAATACTGATACTCCCCACCTTTTGTGGTTTGGTCCAAGTTTTGGGGCGAAAAGCATGGTATGAGGTATAACCTGGTAGTGCTGGGGTGCTCTCGGAGCCTTGAACCAGGTTTCTGTTACTGCACAGATATCGATGTTCTCCATGCTAAGGAGAGTTTTGAGTGCATGCATCTTGAGGTTTAGACTTCTGGCGTTGAGTAGCATTACTCTTAGTTTCTTATCCCTTGTGATACCTATGGAGGTGGGTTTGTCTTTTGAGCCTTGCCTAAAAAGGTACTATGGGGGTAGCAAGAGCCTTTGCCAATATCTGAAAGCCCAGGGTGACAGGTGCAAGCCATCCCTAGCGAAGCATCGTGGCTTGTCGAGCATGTCATCCCAGGCTGACAGGCATTGATCCTTTGAATGACACCAATACTTAAGCCAATTGTTGAAATTGATCATCTTGTCTTCATATTGTGGCTTCATTCTTGGTGAGGGTAAGATGCTACTCAAGGTCAGGGTCATACTGGCCTGGGCTACATGCTCAGAGAGCTCCTCTATGTCTCTTTTCATGTAGTCCAGGGAGGTACATCTCAGGTCATTCACACCAGCATGGACAATGACTGAGTCATATTTGTACTTGCCTTGGAGTGACCTGAGTGCTTGTGTTATGTGTTGGATCCTAGCGCCCGACAGGCAGCTCACGTGACCTTCTCCTTGTTCAGCCTGGTGAGCAGGGCGTCAGTGTGCCTGACGATAGATTCACCTATTACAAGTGTATCAGGTGTGTTTAGCCTTAAGGGCTGTGACTGTTCAGCACACTGGCTTTGTGAGCTATGTGTTGCACGTGTTTTGTTTTGGGGTAGCGGTTGCTTGGGTGTCTGCTTTGGAGGTCTCTGCTGCTTAGGCAGATTTTATTTAGAGCCTCAGTATGTTTTTGTGTGTTTGTGTTTGGTTTGTTGTTATGGTAGGTCTATGTGAGACTGGAATTGTAGTGAGTGTGGTTTCCTTCTCCTCCTGACTGGTTATGCCAGTACTGAGTTGAGAGAGCTTAGCCTCCAGTTTGGCTATATGGTTGCATCTCTCACATGTGTTGGAATTTGTTGGGAGGAGGAGAGGGTTGTCTGTGTACATGAGGCAGTTGTAACATTGCCTCAAGATTCCCAGATTCACCATCTGGACAGGAGAGGAGATTGACAACTGACCTTTGGACATGCTAGAATAGTATTGAGAATTCCTTTATAATTGAAAAAAGGGCCAATGGGGAACAAGGTACTCAAGGGAGTTTGTGAGGGTGTAGTGCTTTTAATTTTTTAGAGCTGACTTATATAATTGCTTTAGTGAGCAAGTGCCAGGTAATTTAAATGCAATGTGTTACAGGTAACTTAAATGCAAAAACGACAAACAGTAACTTTCTTTCAAGTGAAACAAGGAAATAAGTACAGTAAGCAATGTAGATATCACTAGGGATCCACAGAAGTGCTAAAAGGCCGCGTTTTAGGTGGAATTAGCGTTTCAGGGAAATAAACAAACAACAAGCATACAAACAAAGCTAAATTCAGCAGACCTGGATCTAGTCTATGCTACAGCAAACAAGGTGTACCAATTTCAGTAAGAAACAGTTAGAATATGCAGGCACTATAAGCCTTTAACCAGAAATTCCCAGCTCAGAAGGGCAGAGTACAGCCTCTCCTCCCACAAGAGTGCAGACCGCGATCCTTCTTAATGTAAAATAACTGGCCTGAAGCCCAAGTGCTTAAACCAGAACTAATACACTTTTAGAATAACAGACACTGAGCCCTCAATCAGCAGTTCCCAACTTAGAAGGATGTAAGCTACCTGTCCTGCCACCACAGTGCAGGCCACAAACCTTCCTAATGTAAAACAACTGGTCTGAAGCCCAAGTACTTAATCCAAAAGACTTAGAAATGAGCAGCAAAAGGCTAATTAAGCCCCTTGCTTCCAGAGATCTAAGCCAAAAAACTGCTTGCTTCTTCAAAGCTTTTGTCCAAAATCCTGTACAAAAAATATACCTCGTAAGATTTGCAATATGTGGTAAATAATGTGATTTAAAAAAAACTGAACAAGTATGAAAGCTCTTTGATAGACACTGGGTTACACAGGGGGTTAGTATCAAAGTTCTGTCTGTCCATGCTGCTGATATATTTTAGACTTGTTAATGTTCTAGTCAAACAAAGAGTTATGTTTTTCTAAGTGTACAAAATCGATTTAATTAAATTTATCAGTGGAAGAATGCTCAGCTGTTTGAGGGATTTCCAGTGATGGTATGACACGAGGGTAACATTTTTGCTGATGTTCATCGTGCATACAGCTGCAGTCCTAACAGATGGGTTCTCCTGCCGTCAGGCGGGTCCTCGGTCGGCCAAATTCCAAAGTCTAGGTCCGGCGTCGGTTGTAGTCGCTTCTTCCCTGACGTCAGTGTGACAGGGGTATAAAGGAACCAGCCGATGCCATTTTCTTCAGTCTTTCTTGCTGCGTGGTGCCCGAAGCAGAAGCAGTTCGCAAGTGCCGGTCGGCCAGCTCCTGAAATTACGAAAATTTTGAAACCGAAGTAGTCTTGAAAGCTAAGTACCCCATTGGGGAAACTTTTCTTGCCTCTGACCGATGTCAGACAAAGTTAATAATTGTATTTCATGTGGGAAGCAAATACCGCATAAGGATTTCCATTCCCTCTGTATATCTTGTTTAGGCCCAGACCACAACGTCTCGGTCTGCCGCTTTTGTGCTACATTCAACAAACTCACCATTAAGCGTCGGAGTTAAGCCCAGCATTATTTTGGAAAAACATTTAACTATATTATGTCGTCGGATACTCCGATTCCAGTTTTGTCTAAAAAAACGCAAAGATAAGGACCGACACACGAGGTCCGCGGCCTCTACTGACACCACGCCAAAGCCGACTACACATGGTCCGGTTCTCAGCGAGGCGCCTATGCAGCCCCTGACTACCGACACTTCATTGGCGGTGTCTCCTGTGCCTGAGGTCGCAGGCTCCTCGGCCCACACCCCGACTACAGATACCGAAGCCACTCTTGGCGTTGAACCTCAAAATGTGGACAGGTCTACCTCCACTCAAGGTGTCTTCAGACCTTCCTCCTCTTTTTCCATCAAGGCTTTCACTAAGTCTAAAGCAGCCATGCATTCTAAGAGACGAGCTACACAGGGCCCATCTCCAGGCCCCATGCCTAAAAAAGATGCTTAAAATGGCTGAGGATTTAATTACTCATCAGGGGTTCTCAACCCCCACTGGACAAAAGGCCCAGAGTGGAGGAAGAATCCCCCTCCTCTGATCAGGGCTCCATTATTTCAGAGCACTCTGATGATCAGGAACATTCTTACTCCCCTTTTGAAGGCTCTGATGCAGAGGAGTCCATTCCTTCTGTATCCCCCCCCAGAGGATTACTCATTTGGGGAAACTTTGCATACCTTAAGGGAACACTTCCACTGGGAAGGCCAAGATTATTCAGATTCCAAGAAAAGGCTTAGGGAATTTCTCTTGCTACCTCAGCACAGACCTCTGGCTATACCTCCTGTCTTGGACATCCTAGATGATGTTTACTCGGAGGCCTGCCTTAACCCGGATTCTCTGCCTCCAGCCCCAGTCAAGCCTGACAGGTACTACAGGGTTCCTGACTCACACCAATTTCTATACAAAAGCCATGCGGCTGACCCAGAAACAGTCTCACAGGGCCCCAAGGGAATTAAGGCCTCCACTGCTAAAAATCCATTACCTTCCGAGAGAGATTCCAGATCCTTAGAAAGGTGGGGAAAAAAGGTATATACCTCGGCTACCTTAACCATGAGGGCCTTAAACTGTCAGTTCCATATGCTAAAATACCAACAGTTTTTGTTACCACAATTGAAAAGTAAAATGTCACAACCTGAACAACCAGACTTGAAGGAGTTGCAGGATTTGATGCATAGAGCAGAACAAGTGGGTAAGCATACCTTACAATGTGGTTTTGATGCTCTAGAGGCCTCGTGTAGAGTTGCTGTTACAGGATCAGTCATACGTAGACATGCCTGGCTCAAGGAACAAACCTTGCCTGATCATGTCAAAGCTAAATTACTAGATGCCCCTCTACAAAAGGATGTGTTATTTGGTGCTAATGCTGAGGAGGTATTAAGGAAAATGGAGGAAAAGGCTAAATCAATGCAAACTGTGAAAGATTTTCTACAGGTACAACCCCCACGTTTCAGTAGAAATTGGCCTTCCAAAAATTGGTCCTTTCCAGCCACGGACAGACCCCAAAGAGGTAGATACAGACGCCCGAGGGGCAGGGGACAATCCCAAGGATCGTTAAGAGGCAGACAATGGCAAGCTCCAACACAAAGAGGTGGTGAGGATAACTCGCAATCATTCAGAAAGCAAGCCCAATGACTTTCCCCTTTGCATGCCAAGCAAGACTCAAATGGCAGCCCCCTTAGGAGGAAAACTGGCATTATTTTCAAAAAATTGGCATATTGTCACAAAAGACAAATGGATCCAGGACATTATAAACAGAGGCTACAGATTCCATTTTCACACCCTTCCAAAAATGAGAGGCATGCCAAACCTGCCACACAATCAAAGGGCAGAGGCACAAAGGCAAATTACAGATCTCATAAACATGAAAGCTATTCAAGAGGTACCTACGCATGAACAAGGTCAAGGTTTTTATTCCAGACTATTCCTGGTGCCAAGGAAGGGAAAAGATTGGAGGCCTATTCTGGACCTATCCATCCTGAACACATTTCTACTCGTACCAAAATTCAAGATGCTCACTCTACAGCAGCTTCTTCCCATGCTGGGCAAGGAGTCTTGGCTGGTAACATTGAACCTCAAGGAGGCATACCTGCATGTCCCAATCAGACAGAATTGCAGAAAATACCTCCGATTTCTTGCAGGTTCAACCCATTATCAATTCTCTGCATTGCCCTTCGACTTATCTACTGCACCCAGAGTATTCACGAAATGCCTGTCATCAGTAATTGCCTACTGCAGACTTCAAGGGATACAAATATACCCCTATTTGGACGACTGCCTGATCCAAGCGGACAGCAAGCACATTCTTCTGAAACATCTGGCTTATGTAATAATGTTGTTGAACTCTCTGGGATACACAGTCAACAAAAAGAAATCAAGACTAATACCCTCTCAGAAGATAATTTTCCTGGGTGCCAACTTGGACACAAACACCCAGATGGCCTACCTCACGCCAGAGAAGCAGGGGCAACTAACTCAATACTTCAGAACACTAGCAAATTGCACCAGGCTGACTGCAAGGAAAATCCTGCAGGCTCTGGGATTCATGGGATCTTGCATCTTACTAATCCCATGTGCAAAGCTGCATATGAGGAAACTTCAATGGTACCTGAAAAACCTATGGTCTCAACACAGACACAGTTTGGAAACAATAATACCACTAATTCCATGTCTGCAAAAGGAATTTCTGTGGTGGGCTCAAGCATGCCAAACAAACACAGGTCTTCCATTCAGCAAGCCTCAAGCAAATCAAGTCATCACAACAGACGCCTCGGACTACGCCTGGGGGGCGCACATGACAGATCGGTGCATTCAGGGCAAATGGTCCCAAAAAGAAAAGCACCTTCACATCAATCAAAAGGAAATGCTAGCAGTAATAAATGCTATTATAGCTTTCAGAGACCTCCTGCAACCAGGTCAACTATTGATAAGAATGGACAACACCACAGTTATGTGGTACATAAACAAACAGGGAGGAGCACATTCATACCCCTATGCAGACTGGCCATGTCACGTTGGAACATGGCCATGGACTTCAAATCGAACTACAAGCACAGTACTTGCCAGGCAAGGAAAACACGCTGGCAGACAACCTAAGCAGAAATATGACAGATCCACACGAATGGAAGTTGCATCCAAAAGTTTTACAGAAATAATCCAAGCATGGGGAAGGCCAGACATAGATCTCTTTGCCTCCCACAAAAATCACCAATTGACAAAATTCTGCTCAAGGATTTTCCATCCAAAGGCCTGGAGAGTGGACGCTCTCTTTCAGTTGGACATCAATGACAGTTTATGCCTTCCCACCTCTTCCTCTGCTGCCCAAAGTTCTATTGAAAACCAGAGCAGACAGACCAAAGATGATTCTCATTGCTTCAGACTGGCCAAGACAACACTGGTACCCACTCCTGAGGAGCCTGACGCATTCTCCACCATGGACCCTGCCTCTAATGCCTCTTCTCCTGACACAGCTTCAAAACTCTTCACAGCCAGCTAAAAACACTCAATCTAGCCACATGGAAGATTCCTTAGCATCACAACAGACCCTACTCTCCAAGGAGATGCAGGATGTCATTTTGGAGGCCAGGAGGCCGTCAACTAGAAAAGCTTACTCCGCAAAATGGAAACGGTTTTGTGTCTGGAATGAGAAAAAGGGCCAGGATCCTGGAAACCTGAATTTACCTCAAATACTACAGTATCTAGCTGAGCTGCTAAGCAGTGGACTTTCATTCTCCTCCATCAAAATCCATGCCTCAGCCATTTCTGCAGAATACAACACTGATCCACCCTTATTCTCTCACCCTCTCTTAAGACAGTTCCTCAGAGGGGCTAAGAATCTAAGACCCCCAAGGAAACAACCAATACCTGCTTGGGATCTCAATTTCATTCTGGAAAAACTGACCTTGCCTCCCTTTGAGCCAGCTGCCTCATCAGATTTGCAATATTTGTCCTGGAAAACAGCTTTCCTTCTGGCTATTACCTCAGCTCGTAGAGTTTCAGAACTTCAAGCTCTCATGGCTGTGCAGCCTTTTATCATCTTCCATCAAAGACAGAGTTTCCTTACGAACCAACCCGTCCTTTATGCCTAAAGTGGTATCCAGGGTAGCTTTGAATCGGGCCATACATTTACCTACCTTTTATCCTAATCCTCAAAACAAAGGGGAGAGATTACTACATTCCTTGGACATCCACAGACAACTGCGTTATTATTTGGACAGAACAAAGCCTTTCAGAAAATCAGAACAGCTCTTTGTGTCCTATGCTGTAGGAGCTCAAGGAAAGCCAATTTCCAAACAGACAATCTCAAAATGGATAGCCCACTGCATATGCTTTTGCTATTCTTTTCATGGCAAAACTGTACCTACAGGCGTCAGATCTCACTCCACCAGGGCCACAGCTACCTCTACAGCTTTCCTCAGAGGAGTTCCTACCAAAGATATTTTGGAAGCATCCACTTGGAGTTCTGTGCATACCTTCTCCAAGCACTACAACCTTCCATTATACTCCAAAACTAGAGCAGGCTTTGCCACTGCCAGTCTTGCAGGGCATCCTGGCTCCTCCTAGTTCCACCTAGTGCCTACCACCCCTTTCTTAGCTTTGGGATTCTACCCATCTGTTATGACTGCAGCTGTATGCACGATGAACATAGTACAGTTTTGTACCTACCAGAAATGTAGATGTTAGAGTGCTAATACAGCTGCAGTCCAGGTTTCCCTCCCTCCTTCCCCTCTTGGGACAGGCCTATTGGCTAACACCTCCTCATACAACCTGATTGAGGTATTCATTTATGGTGTATTTACTTGCAACTACTGTATTTTGATTATATTGCATTTGTTTTTTTACACAAATTTATGTATTGCCTTCCTTCTGGGGGCACCTGACATCTGGGGCAAGAAAAACTGAAGAAAATGGCGTTTGCTGGTTCCTTTATACCCCTGTCGCACTGACGTCAGGGAAGAAGCGACTACAACCAACGCCGGACCTAGACTTTGGAATTCGGCCAACCGAGGACCCGCCTGACGGCAGGAGAACCCATCAGTTATGACTGCAGCTGTATTAGCACTCGAACATCTACATTTATGGTAGGTACAAAACTGTACTTTTTCTAATATTTCAGAATCTATGCAAATATTTTCATAATATTTCAACTTAACATTAATTTACAAACCTGCGTGTTTGATGACCAGTATAAGTGGCATGATTGTGTGACTTAATGTTTTATATAAGATGGCCACATGCATTCATTTCGAAGTCACGCAACTTGCAGTTATGAAAATATAACTAAAAGCCATAACTTCTTTACCATAAAAGGGTATATATTTCAAAATACCTTCACATCACCCACCGTATTGTAATGGCATTTTTTACTAACAAGCACTACTTGCATACACTTCCCTAACATAACCGTATCATATTCTTTTTTTTTTTTTAATGATAATGTGAACATAACTTTTTTCAAACCCTCCTTAATCACTTTAAGTCTGTGCATCTCATCCTGACAATTTCACTATAAGTAGTTAGCAAATCTTTTCAGCTTGCAGATGCCACCTTTGAGCTTGGGTTTTAGATATATATCTGTACCTGGACTTGCGAAATTATACTTTGAAAATACTTGCATTTCTGGAGTATAGGAAAGTTTCCTGTAAAGACAAGTGTTGATGTGAAGTTGTTCAATCTCGCCGTTCATTCTTTACTGATAGGCTCGGAGCCGGTCCATCGGCTCCAATACGGCCATTTGCAAAGCTCGAGGTTTACCAGTAGCTCGAGACCAAACCCCTTATCCCATGATGCACTGCTGGAATTACCTCAGATCTAGTTTGCTGCGGCACTGATCAGAGGTTCCAGTTTGCTCGAGCCATTTTTGTCTTCAAATAAGCATTTTTCGCAAGTTATTTCTTACATTTTTCTATTTTTCTATAGTTAGCAGAGTAGTTGTATAGCTTAAACAAGCTCCCCTTTCCCTGCTATTATCTATATAGTTTAGTTCTTAGTAGTTTGTAGTGGCCTCGTGTTCGGCCTAGTGTTACCTTAGATAAATAACATTTAGTTAGTCTTGGCCCCCTTTCTTTTGGGCCATTGTTTATAGTGTGTGTGTAATTTGCTTACAGATATTTCTGTAAATTTGGTTGCTCACTAGGCTTGTCCAGCTTTAGCCTGGGTGTGGTCCTATTTAGTATTTCTGAGTGTTTCTCATTATGCTTTGTGTGTACGTTTGCTATTAAGCCTAAGGCAAGAAAGTCTAAAAACGTTTGTTGTTATTGGATTGTTTGCGGGCAAAATATGCCTCTGACTGATGGCCACGTTCAGTGTGTCTGTTGTTTAGGTGCAGTACATTTGCAGGAGTCTTGCAGCATTTGCCACTCCTTTTCTTTGAGGGTCTTATTGGAGTGGAATAGAAAGCTTGTTGACAGAGGCTTGCTGTGAAGCATCCTTTTTCCGAAGCATAGTGACCAGGATGGAGCCAGCAAGTCCTCCAAGTCCTCTAAGTCTTCAGGGGACTCCAAGGAATCGAAAGTATCAAAAACGTCTAAAAAAGTGGAAGATTTGGGGACATCTGCTCCACAGACCTTGGAGCCGAGTGTCTTTTCATTTCGGAGCCGGCCCACAGTTCTGGAGCTGGTATCTGAGAGACCTGCATCTCCACTCCTTCAGTCGGCACCGTCGGTGCACTCCTCCAGGTCTTCTGTCAGCCTCCCAGATTTGGTTATGGACCGATTGGTGCAGAAGCTCTTGCGAGCACCAGGCCTTGCTAAATTGCTGTCGGCTCAGACCCTAGCGTCAGAACTGAAGTCCGCTACCCTGGATTGAACTGCTCCTCCTCCGAGCCATTCTGGTCCTTTGGAGCTGGCGGGGGCCGACCTGATTGATCGTTGAGCCTTTGGAGCCGAGACCTGCTCCGGTATCCTCGGTTCCATGTACTCTAACGTCCTTGGTGCCAACCATGGACTCTAGGAGCCGACGCTCTCCTGTCTGGTCCGGGGAGGATAGTTGCATCGACTTGTCTGTGCCGACTCTTCCTCTCGGGGCTTCGGCTCGGATGAGCTCTGCTCCTACCTCTGGCTCTGGGCCCACGGCCTCTTTGTGGGATGGGTTGGCGGGTCCTTCAGGTCCGTCCACTCCTTCTCATCGGAGCCTTGATGCCTTCAAAGCCATGAGGAGAGCCTTGTCCCCAAAGACTTCCTCAACACCAGGTCTGGCTTCTTCTTCCCCCAAAGTGCTTGTGTCCGCTTCTGCTTCCATAGTCCAGACTAGGCGTAGAGACCCTGAGCCTCAGGTTGCCCCACAGGGCACCCCCTGCTATTCCGAGACCTCCCCAGAAGCTCCCACTGAGGAGGTTCCCAGGAAGAGATTGTGCAAGAGGAGACACTTGGACTCCCACCAGGAGTCTTTGACATCTGACACTGACTTGGATGAGTCAGAAGGGTCCCCACGACCCCCCTCTGAGGATATCTACTTTGCAGAGATACTTGAGATCCTTAGGCAGAGGGGTGATTGGCAGTCCAAACGCCCTACTGAGAATGAGTCAGTTCTCCTGAAGGCTTTCGGGTCTCAACCTTCCACCTCTTTGGTGTTTCCGCCTTTCGAGCTCATGCAGCTGGTCTCGGAGGGTGTGGGAGTCATCGGAGTCCATGGAGCCTGTCCATTGGAGGCCTAACAAATTTATTTCTACCCCCATAGATAAATCTTTTTTGTCCAAAGGAGTCCCTGTTGATGCCATGGTGGTGATGGTGGCGGCGGCCACCAAAAAGGAGATGTCTGAGACTTCGTGTGTCCATCCTCCTAGTCTAGTATCATGTATAGATATGGGAAACGCATGTTTAGTTCAGCGACTTTTACACTCTGATCCCTGAACTATTTGACCCATTTCACTAGGTTGCAAAGAAATCTCCTTAAGGAGCTGGGAGATGCTCTTCAAGGTACTGTAGCTGAAAGGGCTTCCGATTAAAGTTGCTACCCAGCTTGCTACCCTCTGTTCCATGTGTCTCCTATCATATGCAGCTGATAGGACGAGTAGGGCAGCGGGTACAGGAATTGCTCTCAGGAGACATTCCTGGATGTGCTTGTGTTCCTTCGTGGAGCCCTTTAAGTCTTCATTCGTGAACACCCCTTTTGATGGCTCATCTCTCTTTGGGCCTAAAGTGAAGGAAACCTTGACCAGGTGTGAACAGGAGGGAAAGACTCTGTCTGCCGTCGGAGTCCATTTTTCCACCCCTACTCAACCTTATCCAAAAAGCCCAATGAGCCTTTCAGGACACACTTGGTGAAACCCCCTCTAGGGACAGAGGAGGGGGTAATAATGGAAGCCGCCACCCTCGTGGCAGAGGGGGTCTGCAACACCAGGGTGACAGAGATCACTTCTCTGGTCAACCCTACCAGCACTCCTGAAAGGAGGCCCGACTGTCCTGCTCTGGAGGCAGTCGGGGGTCGCTTATCATTGTACTTAGATGCCTGGCAAGATTTAACAAATGACTGCTGGGTACAAAGTATAATTTCCAGAAGGTTTTTCATACCATTCTCCACACCACCCCCACCCGCAAGGAGAATCCCGGACATTCCACCCAGTTACAGGGAACAAGCAACTTTAGAGGTCCACAAGTTGCTAGGAAAAAAGTCATCCAGCCAGTCCCAGCAGACCAAACAGGATCCAGAACTGATTATTTTTGGTTCCAAAGAAAACAGGGCACTGGAGACTCATTTTGGACCTCAGCAGACTCAACCAGTTTGTGAAGAAAGAGAAGTTCCAGATGGTCACGCTACAGTCTGTACTTCCTTTTTTAGGGAAAGACAATTGGATGTGCTTGATAGATCTCAAGGATGCATACTACCACATAAAAATGGCCAAGCCATCCAGAGATCACCTGCATTTCTGGCTGGAAGCCAATCCTTATCAATTTCGAGCCCTGCCCTTTGGTCTCACTACAGCCCCCAGAGTGTTCACCAAATGCTTGGCAGTGGTCACGGCTCACCTGAGGCATCTAGGATTCCAGGTGTTTCCTTACCTAGACGATTGGCTCCTTACCCGCCACCACCAGGCATCAACTAATTCAGGCAAGGGAATACACCCTGACACCCTGCAATCACTTAAGACGTTAGTCAACTCAGAAAAGTCTGCCTTGTTGCCATCGCAGCATATTGTTTTTATAGGGGCAGAGTTAGACACTTCAACCACCACTCTACGACTACCAATAGAGAGAGTCTTTCTCCTTCATGAGCATGTCAGCTCATTGATATCGAAATACAGAGCTCCAGCCGCGGAAGTGCTAAAAGTTTTGGGTTTGATGGCTGCATAGATCTTGGCCATACCGTTAGCAAGGATGCATACGCAAATTCTTCAGTGGCTGCTGTTCACTCAATGGTCTTATCAGGAACTCCCAATGAATCACACTATTTTAATTATGAACACATGCAAGAAAGACCTCAACTGGTGGTTGACATTTCTTCATGTAACCATAGGACACCCCTCATGTAACCATAGGACACCCCTTTGTACTACCCCCTCCAATAGCCGCTGTGACCACGGACGCTTCCCTGATAGGGTGGGGGGGCATTTTCAGGGAAAGACTGCCCAAGGCACATGGATGGATCAAGAGTCACATCTGCATATCAATCTTCTGGAGATGAGAGCAGTACTTTTGGTGTTGCAGTACTTCCAGGACTCTCTCCCCCTACGAACGATTGCAATTCAGACAGACAATATGCCAGTAGTCTGGTACTTGAACAAGCAGGGGGGAACCAGGTCTTACCCCCTTTGTAGAGAACCTCTCAGAGATTGGCAGTGGGCTGTATCCTTCCAGCGCTTTCTTTTGGCAATGCACATCCCGGGGAGATTCAACATGATAGCAGACAAAACTGAGCAAGACAATCTTGTTGCCACATGAGTGGTCCCTCAAGAAAAAGATTGCGGACAGGGTTTTCCGCAAATGGAGCCAGCGTTAATGTGATCTTTTTGCCAGTCACATCAACACGAAATGCAGAAGCTACTTTCTCTGATTTCCCCTCCGGGAGAAACCCCGAGAGACGCACTCCTACACGATTGGCTCCAGGCCTCCTCTATGCATTCCATCCTATCCGGTTGATATTCAGATTTCTACAGAAAGCAAAATCACTGGGGAGGACCATCATTCTCATAGCCCCTCATTGGCCTCGGCAGATTTGGTTCCCATTTCTTCATCTATTGGAGGATCCATGGATTCTGGACCCAGTTCTGGACCTCCTGACACATCCGTCGGGGGACCTCCATCCTTCCTTGCTGTCACTGAAGCTAACAGCTTGGCTGCTCCGGTTCCCCTCATAGCCAGGCTTCATAACTTTTCCAGTGAGACAAAACAGATTCTTTTGTCTTTCCATAAGACGTCCACAAGAAGATTATACCTTAGTAGGTGGAAGAGATTTTCCATATGGGCTGCTAAGCAGAACATTGATGCTTCAAGCACCCTTGACATCCATTTTAGAATTCTTGACTATGATCTTTAATAAAGGAGTGGCAGCCACAACAGTTCAAGGCCAGTTGGCTGCTATATCTAACTTTCATCTCGGAGCTGACTGGCTGAACATAATGTCTCACAAGTTGTCCAAGGCCTTTCTCAAAGAACCTTTCACATGAGGCCTCCAGTGAAAACTCCTTACTCTCTTTGGAATCTAAATTTTATGCTGTCTCGTATAATTTTTCCCCCGTTTGAACCAGCTTCATCTTGTGATCTCAAATTTTTATCGTGGAAAACAATATTTCTGGTAGCCATTACTTCTGCCTGCAGGGTGTCAGAACTTCAAGCTTTATCTATCAGCCCCCCTCATTTGATTTTTTATGCTGATAGAGTTTCTCTTAGGACAAACCCCTCCTTTTTGCCCAAAGTTTGTTCAGAATTTAATATCAACCAAATCATTGAGTTTACCAGTCTTCTTCCCTAACCATTCCAATAAATTGGAATATATGCTGCATAAGCTTGACATTCACAGACAGCTCAGATTTTATTTGGACAGAACTAAAGATATCAGGAAATCAGACCAGCTCTTTGTGTCATTCTCTGAAGCCAGAAAAGGTAGACCTGTGGCTAAAACAACACTTTCTAAATGGCTATCTGATTGTATCACCTTTGTTTATTCAGCTGCTAATATGCCCTTACAGCACAAGATTAAAGCTCACTCAACCAGAGCAGTTTCTACATCTTCTGCATACCAAGCCAAATTACCTCTTGATAACATTTGTGCTGCAGCCACTTGGTCTAAACCTCACACCTTTATCACTCATTACAAAGTTGATAAGGCCTCCAGGGATAGGGCTTCTTTTGGGTCTACGATCCTGAAGAATGTACTCCCATGAGCCACCCGAGATTGAGGGTGCTAGGGACGCTGCCCATCAGTAAAGACTGAACGGCGAGATTGAACAACTTCACATTAAGAAGTCATGTACTCACCATAACATTCCATGTAAGTTGTTCCATCTCGTCTTCATTCTTATGTCCCTTCCACCTTCTCCCACCTGGCTGATAGTTGACCTAGAGGTTGGTCTCATCCTGGTTACTCAATTCTTCGTCCTGTCTATGGGAGGGTAGTCCAATTATATGACTATGGTACATGCAGCAAACAAGATCTGAGGTAATTCCAGCAGTGCATTATGGGATAAGGGGCTTGGACTTGAGCTACTGGTAAACCTCGAGCTTTGCAAACGGCCGTATCGGAGACGGTGGATCGGCTCTGAACCCATCAGTAAAGAATGAAGGTGAGATTGAACAACTTGCATGGAACGTTATGGTGAGTACATAACTTCTTATTTTACAGGATGCACAGGAACTTTGTTTTCCTATTAACTATGCACTTATGGGAAGCCATGAGTTAAAGTTGTTGCAAGTAAACCCTTACTGAAAGGGAACTTGCTGTCAGCATTTCTGCCAAAAAAAAAAACAGGAAAGCAAAGCAAACAAAGCCAGTTTATAGTTGTAATTCATGAAAAGGTAGGTAACTCCTGGTCCACCCCTTGTTCATCCCCAGTATTCTTCGGAGGCAAATTTCAGTCATCTTACTGCATGGGTGGTGATAGACGTACAGTATAGGGTTTTACAAGTAATAGAGAAGTGCTGTGCAGTGCTGCCTTTTTGGAAAATACAAAAACATATAGCTCCACAGATACCACCTCACCAAATACAGCAAGTCATACAGTGGATGGACCATTTATTAATAAAAGGGTAATGTAACAAGTGCATCCTTGTTAAGGGTCAGTGATTTTACTCTAGATGGTTTCTGTTTTCAAGAAGAATTCAAGATGTCATGACCAGTTCTGGATTTAACAAATTTAAACAAGTTGCCAAGTAGAAAGTCATTTAGGATGGTAAGTGAGGACTGAGTTAAGCATCACTTTAACAATTTTCACACCTGCCATTTGGACAATCTGCTGCACTCTGTGTGTTTGACAAATGTTTAGTTGCACTATTTGAACATCTCAGAAGACAAAATATTGCTGGTGTTCCCTTTGTGGGCACTTGCTTAATAGTTGCAGAGAAATTAGTTACTCAAAGATTCTCTCAGTGGCATCAGAAGCCATTTCCTGAAAGCTCTGATGGTACCTTTCTTGTGCAACATCATATGAGAAAAATAGTGTCACCAGCAATCATTCTGCAGATTCATTGGATGTGATTCATATTCCCCCTTAAAGAGGAAATTTCTCATGGTAAACATAAGCATTGCATCGACGTTACTTTTCTGAACCAAAGTTTAGTGTCTAAAAAGAGATTTTTTCAGATTATTCGAGGAGAGTCCACTTCAGCAACCATGGAAATTCTCAGGAAGAAAAGCTACCCTACCCAAAGGGGATGAAGATTATTTTCAGGGTAGCAACAGCCTTCTAGGACAGCTTCAGACAGGATACATTCAAATTGGTATTAACACAACAGTGATGTGGTACATAGAAGCCAGATCATTCCAGCTGTGCAAAGAGACTGTCCAGATTTGAGAATCTTCCAAAACCTTCTGCTCTCACCAGTTAATTTGTCATGCTTGCATAATCAGTTAAAATATGCCTCAAACAGAATGAAAAGAAACTAGATCCACATATATTTCAAGGGTCTAGATTACCAAATGCCAAACACATCTTAATCGACACTGAAATATCAACTTGTCAAAAACCTGAACGGCCGAGTTAGCGAATTTTTTCCCAGGGGGAAAAAATCACTCTGCCATACAGAAAAAAAAAAAAAAACACTTTCAAACCCTGCAACATAGGTGGCTGTGCCCCCCCCCCCCAACTAAATATACCAACTCTGAGATCGCACTACAGTGGTGAAAAGGGCAAATCCTCAAAGATGACCGAACGCTTTTTTGCCCCTGGGAAAAACAAATTGCTGACTCGGCCGTTTGGGGTTTTGACAAGTCGATATTTCCATGTCGATTAAGACGTGTTCAGCGAGCATGTCTTTCGACATGGTAATATAGACCCTATTTCAAGACATTCTCAGCAGTGAGGCATCCCAAATGTGACCCTGTTTGTTTCACCTCACGACTGTGACAATTAAGTCTTTTGCTGCCTCATTATTCATGAGTTAGTGTGCAAGGTGGATCTTCTTTTCTTTTCTTTTCGTGGGCTTAATCCATAATATCAGTTTTTGTTCCATTAACCAGGGTTCAGGATGCACTACAGATACTGTGTTTCATCATTTCCATGATGTATGCTTTCCTTTCATTTCTTCTGATTCAAAATGTTGTTCTTAAAGAACAGCAAGGCACTGACAAGGTAATTATCATAGACCACTAATCAGCCATACCACTCTTCTTTCATGTCTCTTCATCGGTGTTTACTAGACTAATGACCACAAGGGCTTTTTTAAGCCAAGTCATGCATCTCGAATATCTGACAAGTTTTGCTGCAAGGGTTTGGGAGGTGAACCATTTACAAGCAGGAGCCTGGGAGATGAACCATTTACAGGCTGTCTGTACCCATTAAAGAATGAAGTACCAAACCAGGGATGAATCTTCTGTTCCTGTTATCCAAGTTGCACTTGAACTGGGTTAGGGAGGAACTCTGCTTCACATGGATGGAGAGCCTCTTCCAGAGACAGGTAGTCTCTGGAGAATATTACTGGTCTGTCCAGCAGGTCCTATTAATATCACAGGCAAGGTTTAAGTCATTAGAATGGTTAATTCTGGTGCTGTTTGTTTTGTGGATATGCAGGAGGTCCATCAGAGAGGGGGGGGGGGGTCTAATAATGCCTTATATGGCAGGCATAGATCTTCCCATTCTTTTGTAAGCAGCCTGTATGAGACTGAATACAGTGATATGGCCTTGAGGCGGTCTGCATAGGATATGTTATTTACTCCCTGTATTCTTTTACTGAGGAACCTCTGTAGATGTTCAGTTGTTGGATGTGCCTAGTTAGATACATACCAAAGGGAGCAATGTACTCGATGGGTTTGATGAATGCCGAATATAGTGGCACAATGACTTCTTTGGACCTAGATGCCGTACTTTTGTTAATAAGTTGCAAACCAGAGAATGATTTTCTCACTACTGTAGAGACATGATGGTCAAAGACTAGATTATGGTCTTTGTATGTCCCTAAGTCCCGCACAACTTTGTTGACTCGTAGTGGTATGTTATCAGTGTGATAGCCACCAGGGATGGATGACTTCCCGAAGAGTGCTTTTATTTATTTATTGGCAGTAGGCTTTGGTCCGTGGCCTTTACACATCAGTTAATTTGTCTTTGTCAGCCTTTCCTGGAGAAAATTTCATTCGGTGGGGGATTCTGTGACTGCTACTAGTCAGCCAGAGGCCATTTCTGTTGACCTTGACTTCAGAGAAGTAAATGCCAAAAAGGAGCCATTCCAGGACTGATCCCTGAGGCACTCTGCTTGCGGCTGGCCTCTTTGTAGAGGTAGACTCCCCTGTTCTAACTTCCTGGGTCCCATCTGTGAGCCATTTGGCTGTCTACTGGTTGACATAAGGGTTTATACCTAACTTCTTGAGTCTTTCATCAGTGCCCGAGTAGGGTATAATAATGTGAGGTATTGCCAGCAATGCCAGGAGAAGTAGGACAGTGGATGTGTAACATATGCCAGTACAGCTATCTGGAATTTTGTAAAGAATTATATTTCATTTGTATATCAAGCTGTTTTGTACAGATGCTTGTGTTGAAAAATGTATTTGCAAAGTTGCTTGTGTTAAAAATGTATCAGCGGTGTGTCCTGCTGGGCAGAAAAGAAGTATACAGTTATATCAGATTGTACTGTTGTAACTGAGGAAATGTATATATTGTAACAGAAAATACTGGAAGAGAAGAGGTTAAGCTCAGCTCTAGTTAACTTTGAAAAATAGTATGAAATTAAATGACTTAATTTAGGTCATCAAGCTTGTATCTTGCAGTTCTGATTGCAGCCAGAGACAAAATATCTGTGCCAGAGAATGGTTTATTAGCTCTTGTAGGAAGAGTGGAAGTGTTTTATTGTTTTATGACCTCCAAAAGCTGCAGTGGATCTTAGCAAAGTTTTGTGTGTGTGTATTATTGACACACATGTGGCAAATTGTGGGTCACTTGCTAGGAAAGGGGGTTGTGTGGGAACCAAAAGTCAGATGACCAGATGTATGTGATGTCTTTATGTAATCATCCTGGGCAAAAATGATGTTTTAGTACTAGATGAGACTGAAGTCTCAGGACACTCTATTTTTGGAATCCGACAGAGAAGGAAGACCACTCACCTACTTCATCTAGTAAGTGACTAGGGAATGATAATTCTTTAGATCAGTCAGGAAAATGTCATGAGATAGTGAAGTATTGTTATTCTGTATCTGTGTGAATCTTTTCATTTGTGTTATTTTAATATTTATTGTGATTGAAACTCTGGTGTTTATTGTAAATAGATATTTAGTGTTCTTTTATTATTTATTATTAAATATATTTAAACTTTTCATCATGGCTAGTCATTTAGAGAATATTTTAACCTTTTCAGTGACACTATGGCCACTCTTGAAAGCCTTTACCGCATTGGTCAAAACACTACCATTTGTAGTAGTATTAATTTCACTCAGTATAATTGGGTACCCTTGTCAGAGCCTTAGGGTAGCTGGCTTTGGAGTGTCTGGTGGCAGTAACTACCTTATAGTCCGGGCAGAAGAGGTCATAGCTAGTAAATCTGTACCAGGGTTTCCCGGAGGGGTGGATGTGTGTGTCTGTATGTGTAGATATGTGTGTGTGTGTGTGTGTGTGCGTGTGTGTGTGTGTGTGTGTGTGTGTGTGTGTGTGTGTGTGTGTGTGTGTAAATAAGATTTCGAAGACTGCTTGTGTCAGCTGCTTTGAGCAGGGACAGAAAGCATTGGTTTCATGGAGAGGGTGCTAGAGAACTTGGCTAGGACACCCTGCTGAAGACTCAACTGTACAGTTGTGCCAGTGGGGAGTCTTACTGGGGTCCTGGCAAGAGAGAAGCCCAGACTGTGTGTGTGTGTCCTGTTCTCTCTTAAGGGAATTGTGCTTAATGCAGAGAGCTGTATCTGGAAATACTGTGTGCATCAGTTTTTGTTCCTAGTGAACTTCCCTGTCCAGTGTCAGTGATGAGGATTTAGGCTCCTTGATTACTGGCCCAAAGAGGGGATATCACATTGGGTATTGTGGCAAATGCCTTGGCCAGGTCAAAGTAGGCAGGTTAAACCCTTTTGCCTTCATTCGTCGTTTTGGTGACCTTCTCAAAGAAGTCCACCAGGCATGACCTGCCCTTGATGAAACCAGATTGGGTTGTCTGGTGGTTTCTTCTGTCATTACTGATCATTTCCATGGCTTTGCATATGTGACTAGTGAGACTTGGGGTCCGTAGATGGCCTATCTTTGTGCAGAGGTATGACTGTTGCTGTTCTCCATTCATTAGGCACAAAGCCTGTATGAAAGCTACAGTTAAATAGCAATTCCAGAGGGTTTGATAGGTCATGTTTCCCACTATTTAGAAGGCATCCTGGGATGTTGTCTGGGCCCATTGATATTGTTCTTGGCCTTAATGAGAGCATTAAGGACCTGTTCCCCAGTGATAGTAGGGAGCATTATATTTGCTGGCATCTCCTGAGGGACGGTTGAGGGGGAGAAATTTGAAGCTTAATTTGTCACAGTAGGTTTACTATATCTTCTGTGTCAGTGTAGGCGGCCCCATTAACAATGAGCTCTGCACACAATTGTGTATTGCCTTTGAGGTTGCAGACGTATAGCTAAAGAATAGCTTGTAGGTGTTGTTCGTGTTTCACTATTGCAGTCATTGCACTTGGGTTATCTGCCTGCAGGTAGCCCTTAGTCGGCCCAAATACCAGTGACTTAGTATTTCTGCGTCAGATGCTGTTGCTTCTTCCCTGATGTCAGGTCATCGGGGTATAAAAACAGGCAGGCGACGCCATTACATCAGTCTTTCTTGCCGAGGAGTAGCCCGAAGCAGAAGCAGTTCACAAGTGCCGGTCAGCCGCTACCTGAATTTTTTGTTTTTGAGTTGAATAATCCTGACGTCTTCTAAAGCTAAGTACCCCACCGGGGATCCTTTTTTCTTGCTCTAACCGATGTCAGAATTTTCATTCTTACTGCGTCACCTGTTTAGGCCCAGACCACAACGTCCCTTGCTGTCAGTTTTGTACCTTATTTAACGCCCGAAATATTCGTCAGGCTCTTTTTGTCGCTAAATTCTTTCATTCTGTTTCTCTGTATTCTGAAATGGCTTCGGTAAGCCATCCGACTACCGATTTTCCGAAAAAAAAAACATAAGGATAAAGACAGAGACAGACTGCATAGGTCTATACCTGCTGACGACGCTTCCGTTAAGGTAGATGCCAATCCGCCGGTACTCAGTGAGGTGCCTTTGCAGCCCCTGATGCCCACTTCACTGGATTTGCAGGCCTCTGCTGAGACCCATTCGGAGTCCGGTATGCCACGAGATGCTTCTTCGACTATGGAACCAGAGGATGACTCTACCTTGGATGGGTCTGGAGCCGCTGTGCAGGCACTAGCTTCTGAGGTAGTTTTTCACTCTACCAATGTTAGAAGTAAACCGACGACTTCATTTCTAACCAAAACTACCAAGTTTCCTAGGCCCAGAATACGCACTACGCCTAGAAAACAGACGACCAAAGTGCATGCTCAGGCACCCATGCTACAAAAACAAATACTTAGAATGGCTGAAGACCTTATTACACTGATCAGGGGAAGTCACCCTTCCCCTGCAAAGATACGAAGAATCCAGTCCCCTTCAGGTTCTACAGACCAGGAGTCCGATGACTCTGACCTTTCTGATTATGAAGACATGCCCTTATCCACCTATGAGGATTCAGATGCAGAGGAATCCATTAACTCTGCCTCCCCTCCAAAAGACTTTTCTTTTGGAGAAACCTTGCATACTTTGAGAGCATTTCCATTGGGAATGCCAAGACTATCCTCAGTCCAAAAAGAGGCTCAGAGAATTTTTAGAGTTGCCTCAGTACAGGACTTTAGCTATACCCCCTGTCCTGTATGTTTCGGATGATGTTTTCATGGAATCCAGTCTTACTCCTGACACTTTACCTCCTGCCCCTAGGAAACCAGACCTGTATTACAGAGTACCTGATACTCACAAGTTTTTTTTCAAGAATCCTACTGCTGACCCAGAGATCATTTCCCAGGGGCCTAAAGGTATCAAGGCTACTACAGCCAAGAATCCCACCCCTTCGGAAAGGGATTCCACAGCTTTGGACAAATGGGGTAAGTAGGTATATACCTCTGCAACTCTTGCTATCAGGGCATTGAATTGCCAGTTTCACATGCTAAAATACCAGCAACATATTATGGAACTTATTAAACAAAACGTGGTAACTTTTCCTCATTGTGCTGAAAATAAAGAATTGCAGGAGCTTATGCACTCTGCAAACCAAGTCAGTAAGCATACTTTGCAGTGCAGCTTTGATGCCCAAGAAGCATCTTGCAGGGCAGCAGTCACTGGCTCTGTACTGAGAAGACATGCTTGGCTGGAGGAGCAGACCTTGCCAGATAATGTCAAATCAGAATTACTAGACGCCCCCTTGAATAAGGGCTATTTGTTTGGCACCAAAGCAGAAGAGGTTCTTAAAAGATGGAAGAAAAAGCTAAATCTAGGCAGAAAGTTAAAGAATTCTTACAAGTGCAACCCCCTAGATTTAGTAGCCATTGCCCTTCAAAATACTGGTCCTTTCCAGCCCTTCCCAAACAAGACCCAGGGAAAACAGACCACCCAGACTATAGTCTCAGGGTATACAGAGATCTAAGCATTGGAATGCCCCACCCCTAAAGCAGGGAGTGGTAAGCCACCCCCTTATGGAAAAAGCTCACAATGACTTCTTCACTCCACTTCCCAGCCCTGCCCAATTGCTGTGCCCCTAGGAGGAAAACTTGCCCTTCATGCTGGAAACTGAATGTCCATCACTCAAGACCGCTGGGTCCTCAACATTGTATTCCAGGGGTACAAATTTTATTTCCATTCACTGCCAACCCCAAGCGGGTTTCCAGATCTTCCTCCAAACCAGTGGGCAGAGGCTCAAAACCAAATACTTTCCCTGCTCAACATTAGAGCTTTTCAGCCTGTTCCAGTAGAACAGAGAGGTCAAGGATTCTACTCTAGAATCTTACTGGTACCCAGGAAAGAGAGCTCTTTGCGTCCAATCCTGGATCTTTCAAGCCTCAACACCTTCCTGGTGGTATCGAAATTCAAGCTGCTTACCCTGCAACAGCTTCTCCCTACGTTAGCCAAGGATGCCTGGTTAGTCACCCTAGACTTAAAAGAAGCCTATCTGCACATCCCCATAAGGGAGTGATGCAGGAAGTATCTACATTTCAAGGCAGGATCTATGCATTATCAATTCTCTGCACATTTCTTTGGCTTGTCTACTGGGCCCAGGGTGTTTACAAAATGCTTGGCTCCAGCCATTGCATACTGCAGGCAGAGAAATATCCAAATTTACCCATACTTGGACGACTGCCTGATTCAGGCGGACAGTCAGGAATTGTTGCTACAACACCTGGCATTTGTAAAAAGCCTTTTCACTTCATTGGGGTACACCATCAATGAAAAGAAATCACGACTGGTCCCCAGTCAAAAGATTGTATTCCTGGGAGCAAGCTTGGACACTTCTCAGATGGCATTTCTTACTTCAGAAAAAGGTCAGTCTGACAGACTACTTCAAACAAATGGACACAAGAACCCAGCTATCTCCAAGAAAGATACTGCAAGCCCTAGGGTTCATAGCCTCATGTATACTGCTAATTCCATATGCAAGATTGCATATGAGGAAACTTCAATAATACTTAAAAAGTCTTTGGTGCCAACATTCTCAGGACGTGGAATCAAGTCATTCCTATCATACCTTGTCTAAAGACAGAGCTCCTTTGGTGGGCAGAAGCATGCAACCACAAAAAGGGACTGCCATTTATTCAACCCAATGCCACCCAGACCCTGACCACAGACGCATCAGACTCTGCATGGGGGGCCCACATGGCTGGCAATTGTATTCAGGGATACTGGAGCCCAAGTCAAATTCATCTGCACATCAACCAAAAAAGAGATGCTAGCTGTACAAAATGCCCTGATAGCTTTCAGATCCCTACTCTTTCCAGGACAACTGCTGATAAAAACAGACAACACCACAGTTATGTGGTACATCAACAGGCAGGGGGGGGGGGACCCATTCTTACCCACGCTGCAAGTTAGTCATGACCCTGTGGGCCACGGCCTTGGACATCCAAGTACACCTACAAGCTCCATTCCTGCCAGGCAAGCAAAATTCACTTGCAGACAACTTAAGCAGAAATCTCATAGACCCACACGAGTGGAAATTGGAGCAGAACACCTTCAACCTTCTGATTCAGAAATGAGGGACCGCAGAGGTGGATCTCTTTGCCACCCCCTACAACCACCAGCTAAGCAAATTCTGCACCAGGAACACCTCACAGCAGGGCCTGGATAGCGGATGCCCTATCCTTTCAATGGGAAAACCTCTCAATCTGTGCCTTTCCCCCTCTGCCCCTTCTCTCAAGAGTATTACTCCAGATAAAACAAGACAGGCCAAGGACAATTTTGATTGCCCCGAAATGGCCATACCAGCACTGGTACCCCCTCCTGCACAGCCTGACAACAGTGCCACCCTGGCACCTACACTAGATCCCAAACCTGCTCTCTCAGCAGGAGGGACAGATTTTGCATCCACAATTGCAAACCCTAAATCTTGCAACCTGGCTTATTCCATGACTACTCTACCAGCAACCCTAAGCAAACAGGTGCTGGACATCATCCTTGAAGCCAGAAGGCCCAGTACAAGGAAATCCTATGCTGATAAGTGGAAAATGTATTGTTCTTGGATTCATTCTAAAGGAAAGGACACAGCTATGCCCTCCTTCACTCTGGTCCTGGATTACCTAGCAGAACTACTCCACAGAGGCCTATCCTTATCCTCCATCAAGATCCATGCCTCTGCCATCTCAGCGCATTACAGTACTGAGCCACCTCTATGCTCTCACCCTCCAAAACAGTTCCTGAGAGGGGCAAACAACTTAAGGCCTCCAAGGAAAGCACCCACCCCTGCTTGGGACCTTAACTTTGTACTGGAAAAGCTCACGCTTCCCCCTTTTGAACCTGCTGCTTCAGCAGAGTTAAAATTTCTCTCTTGGAAAACAGCCTTGCTTCTAGCCATCACTTCAGCTAGAAGAGTGTCTGAGTTACAAGCACTGATGGCTGTGGAACCCTTCATTATTTTCCATGCTGACAGGGTTTCCCTCAGGACTAAACCTTCCTTTATGCCCAAAGTGGTGTCCAGTGTGGCTGTCAACGAATCCATCCATTAGCCAACCTTTTTCCCTAATCCTCAAAATAAAGGGGAAAGGATCCTGCACTCCTTGGACATGCACAGACAGCTCAGATTCTACCTTGATAGGACTAAGCCTTTCAGAAAATCTGACCAGCTGCTAGTCAGCTTTGCAACAGGGGCAGAGGGCAAGGCCATTTCTAAAGAAACCATTTCCAAATGGATAGCACACTGCATCAATTTCTGCTAGAAGCACCATGGAAAACCAACCCCTCAAGGGGTCAGAACACATTCCACTAGGGCTACATCTACCTCTACAGCATTTTTCAGGGGAGTCCTTACCAGGGACGTCCTGGAAGCTGCTACCTGCAGTTCTACACACCTTCACCAAGCATTGCCACCTGCATATCTTTTCCAAATCCAGGGCAGGTTTTGCTGCAGCAGTCTTGCAAGGCCTACTAGCCAGCCCTAACTCTTCTTGACTGCCTTCACCCTTCCTCAGCTTTGGGAATCAACCCAAGTGTGATGCTGCAACAGTTAAACATAAAGAACATAGTACAGATGTTGGTGTTTCACTGTTGCAGTCATTACTTTTGAGTTATCTGCTTGCAGGTATCCCTCAAGTTAGCCTGATTTAAGTCTTGGGTCCTGCGTCGGTTGCTGTCCCTTCTTCCATGATGTCAGGTCGTCAGGGGGTATATAACAGGCAGCCGACGCCATTACATCAGTCTTTCTTGCTGTGCGGTGCCCGAAGCAGAAGCAGTTCGCAAGTGCTGGTCGGCCGACTCCTGAAATTTTCATTTTCGAGTTTCAGAACCGAAATCTTCAACTAAAGCGAAGTACTCCGTTGGGGAAACTTTTTCTTGCTCCTTACCGATATTCCTTGCCTAGGCCCTGACCACGACGTACCTTGCTGTCGGTTTTGTGCTTTATTTAATCAGCGCACTATCCGTCGTCTGTATATTTTCGCCTCTAAATATTTCGGTTCTCGGTTTAATTATCCAGAAATGTTGTCGGTTAGCCATCCGACTACCAGGATTCCAAAAAAATACAAAGATAAAGACAGAGACAGGCTGCCGAGGTCCAAAACTGCTGACGACGCTTCTCCTAAGCCAGTCGCCAGTTCGCCGGTACTCAGTGAGGTGTCTTTCGCACCCATCTATGCGGATCTTTTTATGGCATATATTGAGGAGGTCATGATTTATGACCCCAATCATAACATCTACATGTGCGAGATGGACATCTGGCGTCTCTATCTGGATGATTGTTGGTTGGTGTGGAAGGCTGATGAGAGTTACCTCAAAGAGTTTCTTGATTATCTTAATGATAATATATGGGGAATCGAATTTAAGATGACCTACCATAGATCCAGGATATTATTTCTGGATGTGGAGGTTACTAGGAACGAGGATGACACTTTGTCCACTACATTGTTTAGAAAATTTCCTGAATATAACTCTTTATTACATGCTACCATCTTCCACCCACAACATATCATCCAGAACATACCTAAATCCCAATTTTTGAGAGCTAGAAGGATTTGTTCCAGCCAACAGTCCTATGTAACTATTCGGGATGACCTTGCCCGCAGATTTATTGAGAGAGGTTATCGTCCAGGTACAATCAATTTGGCCAAACATTGGGCTTCAAATTTAAACAGGCAGGACTTATTATGTTACAAAGACAAGAATAAGGATGTTGTTCAACAGCCTTTACGGCTGGTTACCACTTATGGACGAAATTCCAGGGGCTTTATTAATATTATTAATAGACATTGGAATATTTTGATGGCAGATGAAAAACTTCACCCCTTTCTTAGAGACAGATGTTCTTTTATATTTAGAAGGGGACGTACATTTGGTTCCATGTTAAGTCACTACAAGAGACCTTCTGTTGACCCCATAGGTTCCATTCAATTATCTCTTACAGGGGGACCAGTTTTGGGGTGTATTCCCTGTGGTCACTGTTCATATTGTGCTCTGGTTTCACATACCCGAGAATTTAGTAGTAAAAATACTTCTGAGATTTTTGATATTAAATTTTGGGCTAATTGCAGCACTGAGTGGGTCATCTATTTGGTGACCTGCACTTGCTCTGCTTTTTATGTGGGGCAGACCTCCAGACCTTTTCGTTTCAGAATTGGCGAACATTTAAGTGACATTAGGAACAAACGCCATAATAATGCTTTATACAGACATAGTTTAAAACATACATCCGCTGCTTTCAAGTTTGTTATTATTGATTGCATTAAGGGCACATGCAGAGATAAACACAACTGGCATGAAATATTAAACTTTAAGGAAAGGAAATGGATAGTTAAACTTGGAGCTCTGTTTTTATATATATATATACTGGGTTTGGCTGTTTTCATTGTTTATTATCCACTGAAGAAGGCTTTGCTTTAGCCGAAACCGGTTTGGATATGTGTTATCTAGGGGATTATTCCCCTATGTTACTTGTTCAATAAAGTATATTCGATTTTCACTTTCCACCTCTTGCTGGCTTTATGTTTTTTGGATGTTTTACTGGTCTAGCCATGCAAGGGTCTCGCGTGCATCTTCCGTTTTTGACTGGCGCTTTCGCAGCCCCTGATACCCGCTACTTCTGATTTACAGGCCTCTACTGAGACCTATTCAGAGTCGGGTATGCCGCAAGATGCTTCAACTATGGAACTCACGGATATCTCTACCTTGGATGGGTCCAGAGCCGCTGTGCAGGCACCGGCTTCTGAGGGTGTATTCAGGCCTACGGACTTGCATATTAAATCAACGCCTCCTTCTTTACTTTGGCCTAAGTCTCGATCCATGCCTAAAAAACTGAGGCTCAGGCCTCTATGCCTAAAAAACAAATGATAAGAATGGCTGAAGATCTAATAATTCTAATCATGGGGTAGCCAACCTCTCCCCCCTTCTAAGAGGCCTAGGACGGAAGTTGATTTTCAGTCTTTTGATCAGGATTCTGTTTGTTCTGATTCTTCTGATGATCTGGTTTTGCCCTTCTCTACTTATGAAGATAATCTTCGTGTTTCACTGTTGCAGTCATTACATTTGGGTTATCCTGCTGGCAGGTTGCCCTCAGTCGGCCTGAATTCCAAAGTCATGGGTCCTGCGTCGATTGCTGTCGCCTCTTCCCTGACGTCATGTCATCAGGGGTATAAAAGATGCAGCCAATGCCATTTTATTTAGCCTTTCTTGCCGCGCGGTGCCCGAAGCAGAAGCAGTTCGCAAGTGCTGGTTGGCCGACTCCTGAGATTTGCGTGGTCGAGTTTCAGATCCGAAGTCTTCATTAAAAGCTAAGTATCCCATTGGGGAAACTTTTTTTCTTGCTCCAGACCGATGTCAGAAAAAGTTAATAAGTGTATTTCTTGTGGGAAGCAAATACCTCATAAGGACTTTCATTCTTATTGTATTCCTTGCCTAGGCCCTGACCACAACGTTGCTAGTTGTCGGTTTTGTGCTAGATTTAACCAATGCACTATTAAGCGTCGGTACAATTTTGCATTAAGCTATTTTGGGCGAAGATTTAATTATAAAATGTCATTGGATTGCCATCCGACTACCGGAGTTCACAAAAAGAAAGACGGGCAACCGAGGTCCAAACCCGACTACGAAGCTTCTAAGCAAGTCGCCGGTCCTCAGTGAGGCGCTTTCACAGCCCCTGACACCTGCTACTTTAGAGTCACAGGCCGCTACTGACTCCTACGTGGAGTCGGCCAGGCCGCAGGAGACTCAAGGTATTGGAGCCTCGGAGATAATTCCCTCAGATGGCTCCGGAGCCGCTGAGCAGGCATCGGCTTCTGAGGGTGTATTCAGACCCAAACAATTGTATATTAAACCGACATCAAAGACAAAGGCTAAAACACTTTTAAAGGCAAAGAAACAAGTTCACCAGCCACAAGGACAAGCCTCCATGCCCAAAAAAAACAGATGCTCAAAATGGCGAAGACTTAATTACCTTGATCAGGGGTTCCCATCCCCCTCCTGATAAAGAGGCCTAGGCAAGAGACAGACTGAATCTTCAGATCAGGTTTCCATTTCTTCTGATTCCTCTTCTGATAAGGAATATTCTCTTCCCCCCTATGAGGATTCTGATGCTGAAGAGTTAGTTCCTTCAGCTTCTCCTCCTGAGGACTACTCTTTTTGTGGAAACCTTGCATACCGTGAGAGAGCACTTCCACTGGGAAAGCTAAGATTTTTCAGAATCTAAGAAAAGGCTCAGAGACTTCCTTTTACTACCTCAACACAGGCGTCTAGCTATTCCACCTGTGTTAGACATTGTAGATGATGTGTTGTCGGAGTCTAGTATGACCCCTTACTCTTTATCTCTAGCTCCTGTTAAGCCGGACAGATACTACAGGGTCCTTGACTCTCATAAATTCCTTTTCAAAAACCCTACTGCTGACCCAGAAACTATTTCACAGGGTCCGAAAGGGGTCAAGGCTTCTACTGCAAAAAACCCTACCCCCTTTGACAGGGATTCTAGAGCATTGGATAGATGGGGGAAAAAAGATTTACACATCTGCTACTTCGGCTATAAGGGCTTTAAACTGCCAGTTTCATATGCTTAAATATCAGCAATATATGATGACACTGCTTAAACAGAAAATGATGGCTAATTCTGTATGTGCAGAAAACAAAGAAATGCAGGATTTATTGCATGCAGCTGAACAAGTTGGAAAGCATACTTTGCAATCTGGGTTTGATTCTCTGGAGGCCTTCTGCAGAGCTGCTGTTACGGGTTCTGTCATTAGGAGGCATGCTTGGTAAAAGGAACAAAATCTGCCTGATCATGGTAAAGCTAGATGCTCCTTTACAGCATGATACCTTGTTTGGTGTAAGGCAAGAGAGGTGTTAAAGAAAATGGAGGACAAAGCTAAATCTATGCAAATTGTCAAGGATTTCTTACAGGTACAGCCACCTAGATTTAGCAGACACTGGCCTACAAAGAACTGGTGCTTTCCAGTCTCGGACAGACCTCAAAGGGGCAGATCCAGATGCCCTAGAGGCAGATCACAGCCGCAAGGCTCCTACAGGTCTAAGCAGTGGAGTGCCTCTACCTCCAAAAGTGGAGAAGACAAATCACAGCCATACAGGAAACAATGACTTCCCCCTGCCTGCACCAAGCACTTGTCTTCTGGCAGCACCCTTAGGTGGAAAACTAGCACTTTTTTCTCAAAATTGGCACATTATAACCCAGGACAAATGGATTCTAGACATAGTGTCACAAGGCTACAAGTTTCATTTCCATACCCTGCCAAGAGCAAACGGTTGGGGTCAGACCTGCCAAAAAATCAATGGGCAGAGGCTCAGAAACAAGTCGCTGCTCTCATGGACATGAGGGCAATTCAACAAGTGCCACAGCATGAGCAGGGCAAGGATTTTACTCGACTGTTATTGGTACCCAGAAAGGACAAGGCATGGAGACCAATACTGGACCTATCTATTCTAAATACTTACCTCGATATACCAAAATTCAGGATGTTGACCTTACAGCAGCTTCTGCCCATGCTGGGCAGCAAGGCTTGGCTCGTGACTTTAGACCTAAAAGAGGCATACCTGCATGTCCCAATCAGACAATCATGCAGAAGATACCTCAGATTCAAGGCTGGCTCAAAGCATTACCAATTCTCTGCACTGCCCTTTGGCTTATTTACTGCACCCAGGGTCTTCACAAAGTGCCTGGCACCAGTAATTGCTTACTGCAGACAAAGATGAATACAAATATATCCTTATTTGGACGACTGCCTCATACACTGGAGAACAATGACATTCTACTACAGCATCTGACTTTTGTGATAAGACTTTTAACATGCCTAGGGTACACAGTCAACAAAAATAAATCAAAACTAGTACCCTCTCAAGAGATAATATTCCTGGGTGCAAGCTGAAATACAACTGCCCAGATGGCTTATCTCACTCTAGACAAACAAAGGCAACTGACTACCTATTTCAAGGAAATGGCAACAAAGGCCCAGTTATCTGCAAGAAAAATTCTGCAGGCTTTGGGCTTCATGGCATCCTGCATCTTACTAATTCCATATGCAAGACTGCATATGAGGAAAATTCAATGTTACCTAAAAAGTGTCTGGACACAACATTGCCACAGTCTGGAAACAATGATAATTCTAATATCCTGCCTGCAACAGGAATTTCGATGGTGGGCAAAGGCTTGTCACCAAAACAAGGGACAGCCATTCACACTACCCCTAGCCAGGCAGAGCCTAACGACGGATGCATCAGATTATGCCTGAGGGGCACGCATGGCAGGAAGAGGCATTCAGGGCACCTGGTCCACAAACCAAAAGCATCTGCATATCAATCAAAAAGAGATGCTAGCTGTTAAAAATGCCCTGACAGCCTTCAAGGACCTACTTCATCCGGGACAACTACTGATAAAGACAGACAACACCACGGTCATGTGGTACATAAACAAGCAGGGTGGAACTTATTCTTACCCCTTATGCAGATTAGTCATGACTTTATGGGACACAGCATTGACTTACCAGGTTCATCTGCAGGCACAATTCCCGCTAGGAAGGAAAAATACTCTGGCAGATGAACTAAGCAGAAACCTCATGGATCCTCATGCTTGGCACCTGGATCCACAAGTCTTCAGCATGATAACAATGGAATGGGGACGCCCGGACATAGATCTATTTGCCTCCCCTCTAAACAATCAACTAAGAAGATTCTGCACAAGAATTTATCACAGACAAGCTTGGAAAGTGGACGCCTTATCTTTCAACTGGACAAACCTGTCAGTATATTCCTTTCCTCCACTGCCTCTCCTCCCCAAAATACTCCTAAAGGTCAGGCAGGAGAGACCAAAAATGATTCTGAAAGCCCCAGACTTGCCGTGTCAGTACTGGTATCCTATCCTACGGAATTTGTCCCAATGCCCCCCCCCCGGACCTTACCTCAAATACCTCATCTACTGTCCCAACAAAACAATCAGATTCTGCACAGCCAACTCAGGGCTCTAAACCTGCCAGCATGGCGGATAATGTAGCCACACAAACCACACCTCTCAGTAAAGCTGTGATGGATGTCATTTTAGAAGCCAGAAGGCCTAGTACTAGAAAATCCTATGCTGGGAAATGGAAGAGATTTTGCGCTTGGAACCAAGCTCAAGGAACTGATACAGCTGTCCCAAATCTTCCTTAAATTTTGCAATATTTATCTGAGATGCTGGACAAAGGCCCATCTTTTTCATTGATTAAAATCCATGCCTCTGCCATTTTGGCTCATTACAATACAGAGCCACCACTCTTTTCTCGTCCTTTATTAAGGCAGTACCTCAGAGGAGCCAAAAACTTAAGGCCTCCAAGGAGAACACCAATACCTGCATGGGACCTCAGTTATGTCTTGGAAAAACTCACTTTACCTCCTTTTGAGCCAGCTGCTACTGCGGACATAAAGTTCTTATCTTGGAAAACAGCTCTGCTCCTAGCAATAACTTCTGCAAGACGAGTCTCAGAGTTACAGGCTCTCATGGCTGTGGAACCCTTTTATCATTTTCTATCCAGACAGGGTCTGTCTGAGAACAAACCCTACATTTATGCCTAAGGTGGTATCCAGTGTAGCCCTTAACCAAACAATTCATTTGCCAACTTTTTATCCAAATACACAGAACAAGGGGAGAAAATTCTGCATTCTTTGGACGTACACAGACAACTTAGACTTGGACAAAACTAAAGTTTTCAGAAAGACAGAACAATTACTAGTGGCATATGCCACAGCATCGTAAGGAAAGGCTATCTCCAAGCAGACTATTTCAAAGTGGATAGGTCACTGCATTCGTTTCTGCTACTCACAACATGGCAAACCAGTGCCTAAGGGCATTAGGCCATATTCAACCAGAGCGGCAGCCACTTCTGCAGCCTTTCTCAGGGGAGTACCAACCAAAGACATTTTGGAGGTTGCTACTTGGAGTTCAGTGCATACATTTACAAAACATTACAATCTGCCTCTTTACTCTAAATCCAGGGCAGGCTTTGCCACTGCAGTTCTGCAGGGCCTCTTCGCCGTTCCTAATGCTGTTTAGCTCCAGCTCCCCAACCATAGCTTTGGGACTCAACCCAATTGTAATGACTGCAACAGTGAAACACGAACAACATAGTACAGTTGTGTACACTTACCATATATGGAGTGTATTCACTGTTGCAGTCCAGGTTACCCTCCCGCCATCCTCCTTATTTTTGCTGGAACTTGTCTTTACTTCTCTAATCTATACAACCTAGATGGTGTATTTGCTTACAGAGGAAGGTAAAAAATTATTTTGGTGCATGTATGTTTTATTTACCTAATTTTAGCCTACCCTTTTGGGGGCACCTGACATCTGGGGCAAAAAGAACTAAATAAAATGGTGTCGGCTGCATCTTTTATGCCCCTGATGACCTGACGTCAGGGAAGAGGCGACAGCAACCGATGCAGGACCCAAGACTTTGGAATGTAATGATTGCAACAGTGAATACACTTGAACACGTACATTTATGGTAAGTGTACACAACTGTACTATTCTGATTCCCCTGATTTTTCTTTTGGGGAAACCTTACATACTTAAGGGAGCATTTCCACTGGGAAAGCCAGGATTTTTCTGATTCAAAAAAGAGGCTTGGGGATTTACTTCTCCTACCTCAGCAATAGGCCTTTAACTATTCCTCCTGTACTAGACATGGTTGATGATGCTTTTTCGGAATCTAGTTTGGCCCCCGATTCCCTGCCTCCTGCTCCCAGAAAACCTGATGGGTACTACAGGGTCACTGAGTCCCACAATTTCCTTTTTAAAAATCCTATTGCACATCCAGAGACTATTTCATAGGGGCCCAAGGGCATTAAGGCTTCTACTGCTAAAAATCCTACCCCTTCTAATAGAGACTCCAGGGCGCTGGATAGATGGGGTAAGAAGATTTACACTTCTGCAACCTTGGCCATTAGGGCTTTAAACTGCCCTTTCATATGTTAAAGTATCCACAAAATGTTATTGGACTGCATGTCTAAATGGATAAGCCATTGAGCTAATTTCTGCTATAAGCAGTATGGAAAACCTATCCCCCAGGGGATCAGACCTCACTCCACCAGGGCTGCATCTACCTCTACAGCCTTTCTCAGAGGCATCCCTACCAGGGACATCCTAGAAGCTGCTACATGTAGTTCTGTACATACTTTCACCAATCATTATCATTTGCCAATTTTCTCTAAATATAAACTGGCTTTGCCACTGCAGTCTTGCAGGGCCTTATAGCTGGTCCTAATGCTATCTAAATTCCTCCTCCCAACTATAGCTTTGGAATTCTACCCAAATGTAATGACTGCAACAGCGAAACACAAAGAACATAGTACAGTTGTGTACACTTACCATAAATGTATATGTTCGAGTGTATTCACTATTGCAGTCCTGGTTACCCTCCCTCCGGCTCCCTAACTTTTCTTTTGGCTATACCTCTACTTTCCTTTACTATGCTTAAAAGCCCTTTTGGTGTATTTGCTTTTCTGTTGGAGGTATATCTTTGTACTTTTATATTTAATTGCTTCCCATTATGGGGGCACCTGACATCTGGGGCAAGAAAAACTGATGTAATGGTGTCGGCTGCATGTTTTATACCCCTGATGACCTGCCGTCATGGAAGAAGGGACAGCAAGCGACGCAGGACCGAAGACTTTGTTAATCAGGCCGACTGAGGGCTACCTGCAAGCAGATAACCCAAATGTAATGACTGCAACAGGGAATACACTCAAACATCTACATTTATGGTAAGTGTACGCAACTGTACTTTGTGTACACTTACCATAAATGTAGATGTTCGAGTGTATTCACTGTTAAAGTCCTGGTTTCCCTCCCTCCAGCCCCCTGTTTTTTCTCTCTCTCTCCTCTCTATGACTGTTCCTACTGTAATTGGTATTTACTTTTTACTGGCGGTGTTTTCCCCACCATATCCTAGCTCCCTGTTTGGGGGCTCCTGACATTTGGGGCAAGAAAAACTGATGTAATGGGGTCAGCTGCCTGTTTTTATATCCCCTGACGACCTGATGTCCGGGAAGGAGCGACAGCATCCGACGCAAAAATACTAAGTCTCTGGTATTCGGGCCAGCTGAGGGCTACCTGCAGGCAGATAACCCAAGTGTGATGACTGCAACAGTGAATATACTCAGACCTATACATTTATGGCAAGTGTACACAACTGTACTTTGTCCTTGGCCTGGAAGGCCAAATTTGCCTCAGACTTGACTTTGGTGGACTCTGTTTGTCCTCTGAGTTGTTTGTTTAGCTTGATGAGTGAGCTATTATCCTGCTGAGTTTTGTACCTCCTAAGTTTTTCCATGATTTTCTTCTTTCTGTTATACAGCCTATTGATGTTGATTCTACAAGGTTGGCCTGTTTTTTTTTAGTTAGTTCTGTACTTTTTCCTGGTGGGTACAGCTGCCTCTATGCAGCTACTAACATGCTTGTATAGGGTTTCTCTGTACAGTTCCATGCAGTCAGCAGTGTTCTTAGGGTTTATGTTGGCTTGAAATTTTGCTGTGTTACCACTTAATAGTTTGAAGTTAGCCTTAGAGTAGTTCCTGAATATTCCAGGATTAGCTGGGGTTTCAGGTTTTAATTTTACTTCAAGGGAGACCATTTTGTGGTTTGACTTTACCGGAGAAGATTTTACACCAGGGAGTGAGCAGCACTCTCCCATATTAGTGAGGACTAGATCAAGTATGTTTGCATACCTGATCATATGTATTGACAATCTGATCCAGGGAGTTTGTGTTTATAAAATCCAGGAATCTCTGCCCCTGTACGTTTGGTGTCGTATATGATTTCCAGGTAATAGTAGGGTAAGTAGTGTCCAATTAATATGATACTGGATTGTATGGTGAGTGTTTCCAATAAGTTTAAATACATGTTTTTGGTTTCCTGGGTTATAGAGGAGATGAAGGACCGATAGCTTGCAAGGAAGTAGTATTTGATTTTTGCCTGGGGTGATTTCAACATGTAGTATTTGATTTTTGCCCATGTCTCAGTGACTGCACAAACATCAGCATTGTCTAGGGTGAGAAGAGCTTGTAGGTAGTGGAGATTTTTGTTAAGACTCCTAGGATTGAGCAGTAACATTCTTTAGATTGTTTTGGTTTTGATTTGCTGTGTCAGAAGCACTTTCATTTTGGTATTGCCTTGGGGGAGGACAGTGTTTTAGCTAATATTCGAAAGACTAGAGGGGAGAGGTATACACCATCCGTGGCAATACAGTATGGTCTGTTAACTATCTCCTTGCATGTTGATAAATATTATACCCCTTAGAATGACACCAGAAGCTAAGCTAATTGTTAGTCATCTTTCTGTTCATGTTGTGACATTATTTTGGAGTAGGTAAAATGCTGCTGTATACTAGGATCATAACAACTTGTGACACACATTCCAAGAGCTCCGTCATGTCTCTCTTCATCTCTCTTCATACAGCTTAAAAAGGTGTCTCTCAGGTCATTTACACCTACATGCACTATGACTGAGTTATAATGGTACTTGTGGTCCAGTGATCTGAGTGCATGCATAATGTGGTGGATTATGGCCCCTGATAAGCAACTGACAGTGGCTTTGTCCTTACTCAGCCTGTAGAGGGAGACCATCAGTGTGTTTCACAATGGAGTCTGCAATGGCCCGAATATTGGGTTGTGTGGTGGCTTACCTTATGGGCTTAGAAGTAGAGGCTCCATGAGATATACCTGTATATGTTGATGCTGGTGTTTTGAAAGAGCGTATTTGGGGCTGCTGAGGATATTTGTTGTGTACTTCTTCTAGGAGGTCTTTGGGGTTTAGGAAGGTTGCATTTAAGTGCTTCACCAAATGTGGGTGTATCTGTCCGCTTTGAACTGTGTGTGATGGGTGCAGCATGTCTACTACTGACAACCTGACTGACATTAGGGCTGCTTTTATGTGAGAGCTTTGCCTCCAGTGACATTGTGTAAATACATCTCTCACATACTATATCAGTTTGTTTGAGAATTGATTGGTTGTCATTAAACATGAGACAACTTCTTCACTACCTCAGGATGACCATATCCACCAAGTTGGTAAGGGATTTAGTGGGAAAGTTCATATCCATTGCAACAGGCCCTTTTTTATTGATTAGATGGATGGAGTGAGAATATAAAGTAATGTCAGGATTATCTGCTTTGCAGCTCTGAGGACAGTGCTGGTCATTGCTAACTAGTTGCTATGTGAAACTAGGTATTTGATGAGATTTCAAGGGTTCTTTTACAAGAATGTCAAATAAAGGTGTCCGTTTCATATAAGGCACTGCCTAACACTTCAGGGGAACTAGTAAGACCCTGATTATTTATGGATGAGGTATTTAAGGCGATAGTCTGAAGTTAGGTAAGACAGCACAAATCAAGCAGTACTTACTGAAAAAAAAAAAGAATAAGCTTGGTCTAGAATGATGAAAAGAGAGTGGTTACTGCATGGCTACTACTAATGCTGGTCTCACCAGAGCTTCATGCTGCTGAGATGCAATGTTCCTCTGCTTTCTCTCACCAGAAGCAAAACGGTAACACCAATCCCAGGATGAGAAGCATGCCGCAGGCTGTTTGGTGAGCAACATTCTTGTCCCAGACGATGCAAGGATCTGTAGGCTTGTTGTAGCCTTTTCCTGGTAGATGCCTTGAATAGCAACCAGACCAGTCAGGAAGATCCAATACAGATACTCGTTGCCCAATCCGAAACAGTAATGGATCAATGCAAGCTGCTCTTTCTCTCACCAGGATCAAAATACAAGCACACATTCCAAGCTGGCACCTATAAAGCAGTTATTAGGCTATCCCATAATCAGCATTCTCCAGGAAATAATGTCACACTGCTTCTTCTCTCACCAGGAACAAAACTAATCCCAAGATGACTACTGAGAAGCAGAGTATGGGCTGCCCAGTAATTGGCGGTCTTGAAGTAGATTTTGCAAATTTTAAAGGTAAGATGAAAAATAGGGGTTAATATCTAAAGAGTTGCAGTGTGCACTAAGCAGTTAGATATGGAAGAGGGAGTGACTTAAGCTTTAACTATCTAAGTGGGAGTCAGTACTTTTAAAACAGCAAGATAGATCGGAAGGGGTGGGAACTTTGTATCCTGGCTGTGTGGAATATAGTGGTATGGCCTGTGACGAAAGGAGGTCCTGCCAGCACAGCTAGCTGGAATTTTGGAAATAATTATATGTCATTTGTGAACATCAAACTAATTTATATAAGATGCTTGTGTTACAAATGTATTTAGAACTGTATGTCATGTGTATATCAAACAGCTCTGTACAGATGTGTGTGTGTTGAAAAGGTATTTTTAAAGTGCTTTGTTTAAAGTGTATCCACAGTGTGCCCTACTGGAAGAGAACAGAACTGGAACCAGGTTGTTAACCTCAGTCCAGCAAACTTTAGAAAAATATTTGAAATTAAATTACTCTATAGCAGGGGTGTCCAACCTTTTGGCTTGCTGGGGCCACATTGAGTGAACAGAAATGGTGAACTCAACAATACCTGCAGCACCTCTCGACCAACCAGAGAATATGGTGTGTTAAAGATGTTTCAAAATCTAGTCACGTAAAAAATCACCATAAAGCAGAACAAAGGGCTCCAATAGAGCGTGTACACAATATTCAAGTAAATATTCCACACAAGTAATATCCCAAACGAACAACAATCTTTATTCTGGTAAAATATGTAGAGTAAAGCGCTTTTCGTCCCGCTAAATAGTGGTCTTGGGGTTGCATATAAAATATATCATATAGTTAACTCTTCCGCTGCCACGGGAGACCAAAGTCAACCACCTGGCTGTACTGTAGGTGCATTTGAACAATGAATAAATGTAATAAATGCCTAATATTTGCCTTAAAATTCTAATTCTCTAATCTGACTGTTAACTCTAGCATCTTAGTTAATCTATATATTTTTTTTATAAATAAATAGATATTCACTACAGCACTAGCAGTTCTCACTTGGAAAACCACTCCAGAAGTCCAACTATGTCAAATGTCAGCATTAGCAGTCCTACTATACTGTAATCCACAAAAATAAGCCAACAAATTTGCAATAAAGTAAAGAATTCACATTACTGACTTAATAAAACAATTCCGAGTAAGCTACAAGAGGGTCTCACCCAAACAAATAACCGGTGCCAGAAACATGGCCTCAAGCTAATTGCCAAAAAATACATCATCATCCCCTTTGAGGAGCGTGATGTCCCCACAAATTATCACATTAGTAACAATGTTGTAAGCACGCAAGCAGTTGTGAGGTGCTTGAGTACCCAGGTTGACAGTAACCTGACTTTTGACCACCACGTTGTCTCCATTGTACGGAAAGCTTTTTACATGGCCCACTTAATTAGTAAGGGTATCTCATCCAGTGACAAGGAGATCATAACATCCCTGTATTCTTCCTTTACAAGAGCCATTATTGAGTGAAATGCCTCTTTTGGCATGTGCCTCAACAAAACACCCTGCCAAAAGAAATACTACAACCATTTCTGACAAAAAAGGTCAAAGTTCACTTAGTTATCCAAACAGATCTAAAAAACTTCTTGCTTTCCTCTCACTGGCCCCTATAAATTTAATCACTGGCCTGCTTTCCAGGCTCAGAACGATCCTGCCTTAAATTACTTCCTCTACCTCAGAAATACTGGTTATATTTAAAACGCTCACTACAAAGACCACAGCCTTCACTACAACATAAACAAGCCACTTTGTATGGACAGGTTCTTGACACAAAAACCTTCAACTTCTGTAAAAAGCTCCTCTCATTATCAAACAATGTAGTTAAGTGACACGACAACTGGATGGCTGGCCATAAATGTACTCCTTGAGTAAGTAGCATCGCCTTCATCAAACCAGATGGAAAATCCACATACTAACCTTTCCTAGCTGGATGGCTACGATCTAATATTGGTTACTCAAGTCTACTTGCCCCTAGAAGAGGGGCCTATTTAACTAAGAATTCCATTTGCAAAAAATATATTCAGTATACATGTTAAATCTCTCTCTCTTACACAAGCACACACACACACAAACACACACACACACACACACACACACACACACAGAAGAAGTCCTTACTTGTAAAATAGGCAACCTCAGTAATCACATGACACACTCACTGAATGAAATCGTCTGGAAGTCAAAATATTTGAAAAAAAAAATCATAATAGAGATGGATTCATCCATGCAATTTCCCACCATCAATAAATCAACAAACAACTGCTCAGCAAAAAGTAAATCAATAAAAAAAAACATAAACTCTCTTAAGATCATACTACATACTGGAGTAAACCTATAACTTCCCTCCAATCTAAAGCCATTTGACATTCAGACATTTTAATTTGTGCAAAAGTTATTCAGACTTACAGTTTACTAAGCTGTAATGCTGACCTTCGTATTTGAAAAAAACAAATTCCCAGACTTTGTCAATAGCTCAAAGTGCAGAGAGGATTATTTTTTTTTATTTATTATGTATTTATTTATTTTTTGAAAACCTCTTTAAAACTGTTAAATTGATTACACACCCAGAAACAAGAAAAGTTATTGTGATAAGTAAACCACAGACTGCTGCAAGAAATCAAAGTCACATTAGGACTCTATGCTTAAGTCTGAACCAGTGAAGCATACCTGTCAATTCCAAAGGTTACATGGCAGTTTATATTGGAAATAAGCAGAGATATTAAAAAGGCTGTGTTTCTCATAATTATGGTGAAAAGTCTTCCAAGGTAAATACAACCTTCTGATTTAGTATGGAACCATACCTCTCTACCTTAGAGCAATAAATCTGGACAAAGCGAAAAATAAATGTGGGACACAGGCCCAAAAATAGTTATGCATCACAGACACCATTGAAACAACTGTAGCTGCAAACATTCTACATCATTTATAATCTTTCTATCCCGTCATTGTCAGTTAAGCATTATATGGCTCATTCAGTCCTGCCTTCTTTTGCAACAAAGAAAACCATGCTTTGAAATGACAAATGCATTAAAAATAATAAATAAAACACATTGCATCAACATCCTGCAACTTCCTACCTGCAAACAACCACAGAGCTTTCACTGAAACTAGGGCTGCTTATTTCCCCAGAATGACAGCTATCCCTAATTAAGTCTAATGATATACAATCTACCAGGATCTGGACTACCTGAAATAAATTAAATTATGGCCTGTAAATTGCAAGTGCACTTTGTTTAATTAAACTATATTTCTAAGCCCACTTACTGTTTTTTTTCAGTAACATCCCATTATCAATTTCCAGGTCACTTTACAAGACATTGGCAGTGGTAGACTTGGCATCCTTCAGATCCCTACAGGACCACACTCATACTGCTAGCATTGTCCATTAAATGTAAATATCCATCCACTGTAAATGGCAAGAAGCTGTCTTACAAAATCTACTTTTGGCATGTCTAGTACCCAAGTATCAGGTTTTGAAACAAAGAAACATTCTCCACAGTCCGTATGTCTCAGTCTTTAATAGTCATCTACTGTTGCAGCACTCCCAACACATAAGCACACACATACACACTGAAATGATCTTTAATAATCATCTGCTGTTGCAGCACTCCCAACACATAAGCACACACATACACACTAAAATGACATTGTGCCCACCTGATTTGCCAGTATTGATGATCCACCAAAGCTATGCTTACTGTTGTCCAATCTGCCACTGCTTGGAACCCACCAATGACAAAACAGTACTGGGTGCTGTTTTGTTTGTCAGAAAAAAACAATACAACTTTATATGCTGCAGTCCCACATAGTCAATCCACTACTGACCCTAGGCTGCTGTCTCATTCTTACTCCCTGGAACTGCTTTACCTTGGATGACTATTATTTCTTAAGCAAAAGATACAACTTGGAAGATGAGGCAAAAATCCAGACATTCTTTGAAAATCCATACAGTTGAGAGGTATGATTTCATATTCAATACAACACTCTGTGTCAGGAAAGCTGCAATTTAGTGAAAGTGTACTTTTAATGTAAGATATATTTGTCAGCTAACTTGTTTTTGTTCAGTAGGTAGATTGATCGCCATTAGCCTCTTTGTGCATGTCTCTCTCTGTCTCTCTGTCATGCACACATACACACACACACACTCTTCTTCTACTTTCACACACACAAACATTCTGCTCTCATGCACTCACTCACCCCGTACTTACCTATTAACACAGGTAAGTGCTGTCCCTTTCAAAGGCAATATATCCATACACGAGTCCCTCTTCAGCGAGAACACACACTGATTCTTTGGTGCAAAATAATGACGTAAACACACTGACCCTTTTTTGGCGCAAAAACAAAACTAGAAGGGTGCTTTGGTGCATGCGCACACCGACGTTAGAGTTACAGGTCACGGGAGTGAAAAACACAAAATAAAAAAGATTTTTGGGGCATGCGTACATCGATGTTGCAGTTACAGGTCGAGGGCCGCATGGAAGAACGCTGAGGGCCGCATGGGGCCCGCGTGCCGCAGGTTGGACATGTCTGTTCTATAGGTTAGGCCATAAAGAGGCTATCTGACAGGTTTCAGTGCAGCTAGAGGCACAAATTCTGTACTAGGAAGCTTTCTGTATTGTCTTTATGGTGAATTAATTGGTACTTTGGAGGAGTAAGGAATGTTAATTGTTTTATGACTTCCAGCATCTGCCAAAGATCTGAGCAAAACCCCTTGTATGAGTATTTTTACAGGTAGATGCTAAATACTGCCAGCTTCAGCAGTGGGGTGGTGCATGGGAACTAGAAGTCAGATGACCAGAAATGGTGTCATTCTGCAAGCTAACCAGAAGTAATATTTTATATATTATTTTGAGAAGTCTCTTAGTAAGACAGAGCATTCTGCATTCTGTCTTGGACCTGACAACAAGAAGACCCATTCACCACATCATCTGTCTTGGTCTAATGAAGTACGTTTCTAGTGAACAGTATATAGATATAGTCAGGAATATAGTGAAGTTTAGTTTAGATGTTTTTCTTTATTTGTGTGAGCCTGTACTGCAATATTTTAAATATTTACTGTGGTTTTTGAAGTCTGATGTCATTTGGAATATATCTTTAGTATTGTCTTGTTCTTTTATTATTTATTATTAAATATTTTAAACCTTTCATTGTGGCTGATCTGTGTGGAGATATTTAAGATGTTCTTCGTGTTTCACTGTTGCAGTCATCACACTTGGGTTATCTGCCTGCAGGTAGCCCTCAGTCAGCCCGAATACCAGAGTCTTGGGATTTCTGCATCAGATGCTGTCGCTTCATCCTTGACGCCAGGATTATAAAACATGCAGCCAACGCCATTACATCAACTTTTCTTGCCGTGCAGGAACCCGAAGCAGAAGCAGTTCACAAGTGCCGGTCGGCAGGTACCTGAAATTTTCGATGTTAAGTTGTCAATCTCGCCTTCATTCTTGCTTGATGGGTTCAGAGCCGATCCTCGGCTCCGACTCGGCACTTGCTAAGCTCGAGAGTCACTTTTACCAGCTCGAGGCAGCCCCATATCCCATGATGCAAGGCGGTAAGTACCCAGATCTCGTTTGATGACAAAAGGGCAATAGCACCTAGCATAAACACTTCCCAAAGGAAGAAGGAAGAAAGAAAAACCTGCAGGATGGAAGAAGGACCAGCTCTGTATGGTCTTCAGCATCATAACTCCTTGTAGAGAAAGGTCTGTCCAGGCCTGGGGAAGGAGGAGGTCAAGAAAGAAGGCGAGAAGACAACTAACATGGAATGTTATGGTAGGTACATAACTTCTCAATGTTAAGTTGTCAATCTCACCTTCATTCTTGCTTGATGGGACCGCGTCCCTAGCACCTCTATCCTGGGTGGCTCAATGGAACAGACTCTTGAGGACTGTAGAGCCAAAACTGGCTCTGTCCCTGGAGGCCAAGTCCAATTTGTAATGGGAAACAAAAGTATGAGGAGTGGCCCAAGTGGCGCTGCACAAATAGTGTCTAAAGGAAGTCTAGCTTGAAAGGCTGTAGAAGTAGCTAAGCTTCTGGTTGAATGTGCTTTAGGTTTTGAGCACAGCTGTTTTCCCCTGAGCCGATAAATTTCAGAGATGACAGAAGAAAGCCATCTAGATAAGGTCACTTTTGAGACAGGAAGGCCTTTCTTTTTATCAGCATAGGAAACAAAGAGTTGATCGGATTTCCTAAATTGTTTAGTTCTGTCCAAATAATATCTGAGTTGTCTGTGGACATCAAGATAATGTAGTTTTTGTTCCGATCTGTTTGAATAGTTTGGAAAAATACAGGAGATCAATGGTTTGATTCAAATTAGTCTTTGAGGCGACCTTAGGCAAAAAGGTCGGATTAGTTCTCAGTGATACTCTGTCTCTGTGAAAGACCAAATAGGGGGGGAGAACAGATAGAGCATGAAGTTCAGACACCCTCCTGGCCGATGTAATAGCTACCAGGAATAAGGTTTTCCATGAAAGAAATTTCAGGGAGCAAGAAACAGCTGGCTCGAAGGGGGGAAGAATCAAGGATGTCAGCACTAAATTTAGATCCCATTGAGGAGGAGGACTCCTGACTGGAGGCTTCAGGAGGAAAATTCCTTTTAAGAAGGCTCTACAAAGCCCGTGGGACATAATGTTGTGATCTGCGAACCCGACATGAAAGTTCACGATAGCAGCCAATTGAACTCTAACTGTGGAAGAAGAGGAGCCTGCATGAAAAATCTCCGCTAAGAAATCCAAAACTGCCTGAACTGGAGCAGTGAAGGGATCAATATTCTTGGCTTTAGCCCAATAAGAGAAACGTTTCCATTTGCTTGTATAAATCCTCCTGGTAGAGGATTTTAAGGAAGCTACTAGAATGTCTCTAACGGGGTTAGAGATCAAAGGAAGCCTGGCTAAGGAAGGAAGTGGAGCAACCATGCTGTGAGGTTGAGAGAAGGGATAGACCGGTGCAGCTGACCGGATTGGTGAATCAGAAGATCTGGCACTGGGTCCAGATGCCAAGGCTGCACCAAAAGGTGACGATGGAGGAACGGAAACCAAATTTGTCGAGGCCAATAAGGAGCAATGAGAATCAATTTGGCTCTCAAAACGTTGCTTTCTGGATAACTTGAGGGATCAGAGGAAATGGAGGAAAGGCATAAAGAAGTCCCTGGGGCCAATCCTGGGTCAGAGCGTCTGGGGATGGCCTGGCAATGGGAAGAGAGAAGAAGTCCGGCATTTGCTGTTTTGGGGAGTAGCAAAAGATCGCAACATGCGACCCCATTCCAGAAAAATCTCTTCCACTATAGATTGTTTGAGAGACCACTCGTGAGGCATGAGAATAGCTCTGCTCAATCTGTCCGCTAAAATGTTGGTTCTCCCAGGGATATGCGTTGCTACCAGAAACCGATGAGAGGAGATCGCCCATTGCCAAAGTCTGAGTGCTTCTCGACACAAGGGGTAGGACTTGGTTCCGCCCTGTTTGTTGATATACCAAACTACAGACATGTTGTCTGTGTGGACTGCAATTGTCCCTACGGGAAGAAAGTCGTTGAGGGCTTGCAACGTTAAAAGCACTGCTCTCATCTCTAGGACATTTATGTGCAGGTGGTATTCGAACGGTTGCCACGTCCCATGAACCATCCTGCCCTGATAATGATCCCCCCACCCGATCAGGGAGGCATCCGTGGTGACAGTGGCTACCGGGGATGGGGGGTACAAAGTGTCTGCCTTGGCTCACCAAGGCCCCGAGGCTCCAAGGGGAAGAGCGGGGTTGGACAAGGGTCCGATGCCACTCACCCCCTCGGAGGAGACCAGGGAAGCCGCCACAATCCCTCAAGGAAGGTCTCGAAGAGATAAGAGTAGAGGCTGAAGAAGCAGAAGGGGGTATCTGTCCCTCAGCCGTAGCAGAAACTATTCCCGAAGACTCCAACTCCAAACTCTGGGGTAGAGTCGAAGGAGGAACTGCAATGGGGTGTGGACTAATAGTCGTCTGCTGAGACGGACTATGTAGCATTTGGGCCAGTGCCTGTGATTTTAGTAATCTACTGACCACTCTCTCTAAATCATGGTCAGAAAGTCTGGATGACCTTGAAGATCGGCTCTGATGGCTCCGTTCCGAGAGGAGAGGCGGCCGAGCCGAGTATCGGCTCCAAGGAAGGGGACCTAGACCTCTTCCTCGAAGGAACCATCGGAGCCGATGAAACCACAGAAACTGTCGGAGCCGACAACTTATCGGCACCGACAGGTAGCTTCGATGCATCGGCTCCAGCCAGAGCCGATACAGCCATAAAAGTAAGGGTGTCAGAGCCGACACCGATGCCTGAGCCACATGGTGGTCGGAACCGATCGGAGCCGACACCGAAGTGGTCGAACCAGAATCGGCACAGATAGCCATCGGTGCCGAAGGTTTGAGTAAACCAGAATCGGCTCCAGTCGGAGCCGAGGCCACAGGCTTGGACACAGAAGCCTGGGCCTTGGAAGACTTTGAAGTCTTAGACGGAGCCGACTTAGCCGGAGAGCCCTCCGGCTTAAGAAGGCCCCTCAAAATCAATTTATTTCTTCTTCTCCTGCAGGACTCTCTGGCTAAAAGAGTGACATATAGCACAGGAGTCCTGCAGGTGAAGAGGCCCCAGGCAGTAAAGGCAAGAAGTGTGACCGTCTGTCAGAGACATCTTCTGACAGCACGAGTCACACTTCTTAAAGCCCGAGACCCTTTCCTTAGACATGGTGAATAATACACACACACACACACAACACCAGTCCAAGAAAATAAATTATATATATCCCAAAAAAACTATCAATAACACACACACACACACACCCTAACAAGGGGGGGGAATGGGATGGGAGAAGTCTGACTAAAAGTTTTAAGGAGATAGGGAAATTCTAGTCAGAAAGGGACTACAACTGTGTTAAAACTATAAATTTTAAAGTTTTAGAAGAAAAAGGGGCAAAAATAGTAATGTAAAAATTACTTACCAGGAGCTGGTAAAAGGAGGACCTCATCAGCGAAGCAGAGGGGCAGAGGCTTGTAACCAAAACAAGGGACTCCCTTTCTCACAACCCATCGCCGTCCAAACTCTGACAGCAGACGCATCAGACTATACATGGGGGGCTCACATGGCAGGCAAATGCATTCAAGGCAAATGGAGCCCAGGACAAATTCACCTGCATATCAATCAAAAAGAAATGTTAGCTGTACAGAATGCACTGACAGCCTTTCAATTACCTTATCCTGCCAGGTCAACTCCTGATAAAGACAGACAACACCACAATTATGTGATGCATAAAAAAGCGGGGGGGCTCACTCCTACCCTCTCTGCAGGTTAGCCATGACACTGTGGAACACAAACCTTAAACAACCAAGTGCACCTGCAAGCTCAATTCCCTACAGGCAAACAAAATTCACTGGCAGACGACTTGAGCAGAAGTCTGATGGAACCACAAGAGTGGAAACTGGAACCAGACTTATTCAAACTTCTAATACACAGGTGGGGGACACCAGAGGTTGGACCTCTTTGCGTCCCCCCAAAACCATCAACAAAACAAATTTTGCACTAGAATTCCCCACAACCAAGCTTGGAAAGTGGATGGCCCTATCCTTCACATGGGAAAACCTCTCTTTCCCCCTCTGCCCCTCCTTCCAAAGGTACTCCTCAAGATCAAACAGGACAGGTCAAGGGCAATCCTTATTGCACCAGACTGGCCACGCCAGCACTGGTACCCACTCCTACGCAGTCTGACAGCAGTGCCACCCTGGCACCTACAGCAGACCACCTCTCTGCTTTCCCAGCAGAAGGGATAGATTTTGCATCCTCAGCTGCAAACCCTGAACCTCTCAGCCTGGCTTATTCCCAGAATACATCACCAGCAACCCTCAGCAAACAGGTGCTGGATGTTATCCTTGAGGCCAGGAGGCCCAGTACTAGGAAATCCTATTCAGAAAAGTGGAATAGATACTGTGCTAGGAGCCAGTCTCAAAGGAAAGACACAGCCGTGCCCTCCTTGCCTCAAATCCTAGATTATCTAGCAGAGCTGCTCCACAAGGCCCTCTCTCCTCATCAATTAAGATTCATGCCTCTGCCATCTCAGCTCATTACAATACTGAGCCACCCCTCTTCTCTTACCCTCCGATCCAATTTAAGACCTCCAAGGGAGAGCTGTCACTCCTGCCTGGGACCTTAATTTTGTACTAGAGGCGCTTACGCTTCCCTCTTTTGAGCCTGCTGCTACAGCAGAGTTAAAATTCCTCTCTTGGAAAACAGCCTTACTGCTCGCCATCACTTCAGCAAGAAGAGTGTCTGAGTTACAGGCCCGTATGGCTGTGGCATGCTTCATTGTCTTCCATGCAGACAGGGTTTCCCTCAGGACTAATCCATCTTTTATGCCCAAGGTGGTATCCAGTGTGGTTTTAAACCAATCCATCCATTTGCCAACCTTTTTCCTAATCTTCAGAATAAAGGGGAAAGGATCCTGCACTCCTTGGACGTGCACAGACAGCTCAGGTTCTACCTTGACAGGACTAAACCTTTCAGAAAAACCTGACAAACTGCTGGTCAGCTTTGCTACAGGGGCAGAGGGCAAGGCCATTTTGAAACAAACTATTTCTAAATGGATAGCACACTGCATCCATTTCTGCTACAAACACCATGGAAAACCTACCCCACGGGGGATCAGGCCTCATTCCACTAGGGCTACATCAACCTCTACAGCTTTTGTCAGAGGAGTCCCTACTAGGGACATCCTGAAAGCTGCAACCTGGAGTTCTGTACAGACCTTCACTAAGCATTACCACGTACCTATTTTTTCCAAATCCAGAGCTTGATTTGCCACAGCAATCTTACAAGACCTAGCCATCCCTACTACTTCTTGACTGCCTCCACCCTTCCTCAGCTTTGGGAATCAACCCAAGTGTGATGACTGCAACAGTGAAACACGAAGAACATACTACACTTGTGTACACTTACCATAAATATAGATGTTTGAGTGTATTCACTGTTGCAGTCCTGGTTTCCCTCCCTCCCTCCAGCCCCGTCTTTCTCTACTTTCTACCTATCCTCTTTTTTGACCATATCTTATGGAAATGGTATTTACTTTTTACTGGAAGTTGTCCACACCATTTGATTGCTTCCTATTTTGGGGGCTCCTGACATCTGGGGCAAGAAAAACTGATGCAGTGGTGCCGGCTGCATGTTTTATACCCCTGACGGAATGACGTCATGGATGAGGCAGCAGCATCCGATGCAGCAATCCCAAGACTGTAGTATTCGGGCTGACTGAGGGCTACCTGCAGGCACATAACTCAAGTGTGATAACTGCAGCAGTAAATACACTCTAACATCTACATTTATGGTAAGTGTACACAACTGTACTTTTTGAGAGTCCTTTCATATTTATTTGGTTACACTGTGTGGGCCACTCCTACTAGCCTTGCTCTTGGTCAGACTGCCATTTGTATTAATATTGCACAGTAAAATTGGTCACCCTTTGTTAAGGGCCTTAAAGTAGCTGTCTGGGAGTAACTGGTGGCAGTGGAAACTACCTTATAGTCTGGGCAGAAGGGGCATAGCTAGTAAACCTGTGCCAGCATTTCCCAGGTGTGTGTCTGTCTGTGTGTCTGTCTGTGTGTCTGTCTGTGTGTCTGTCTGTGTGTCTGTCTGTGTGTCTGTCTGTGTGTCTGTGTAAATTAAACCTCAGTGTGTGTGTGTGTGTCAGCTACCTGGACAAGGACACAAAGCACTGGTTGGACAAAGAGAGTGCTGGAGGTCTTGGCTTGGTCACTTAGCTGAGATATCAACTCTACAGTTGTACCAGTGGGGAGTTTTATTGAGGATCTGGCGGAAGAAGGAGAAACCAGCCATGAACTGCCTGTAGTCTCTGCATGCTCTTAAGGGAAATTGCACTTGATGCAGAGAGCTGCATCAGGAAATACTGTATGGTGTACCTGTTGTCCTCTCAGTGAATGTCACACATTGTTGCCAATGGTGAGGATTGGGGCTCCTTGATTACTGGTCAGCAGTGGTGGGTCGTCACAATTTATTGGTGGGCAGTGGTAGGAAATCCACTTCACAGATTAATTGCTGGGCACTGGGAGATCCATGTCACATATTAAGTACTGAACAGTTTTGGGATCACCACATCACATACTTGGATTCAGTGGTGTGGATATTGAACTCCTGTAGCTTGTAAACAGTGGTCACTAAAGAAGATGTTTGTACTGTCAAGCAGCTACATGGTAGGCATTTCAGAGTTTCATATTGCAATAGTTTTACGTATTTTTTTAGCTTAGCTAGTTAGGGAGAGTAGGCAAGGATGTCCGCAGAGGATTATGGCAAGCTGACAAGGACCCAGTTGGCTGAGATGTGCCAAGCCAAAGAAATGGTACATGCCAACCTGATTAAAGTGGAAATAATTGCAGCCTTAACCACAGCTGCAACACAGACCAGCAACCAGGAAGAGACAGCCAGACTGGCCTTGGGGATGTACAGCTCTCAGAAAATGGACAGTTCAACTTTTCCTCCAAGGACTTACAAATCCATCTGGAGTTAGAGACTTAAACTGGAGGCCACCCATTTGGAAATAGAATCAGCGGAGTGAATGTGGCATGTGGAGTCTGAAGCAAAAGAGAGTCTGAGATGTCTGGAAGCTGAAGAAAATGAGAGGCCGAGTCAACATGAAAAGGAGATGCTGACTCTTCACCAGGGTCATGGAGGTAGTGGGGAAGGGAATAACGGTACCCCAGAAGCAGTAAAGGTCAGTAAATTTTTTCCACAATTTATAGAGGGTGATAATTTTGATAGTTTTATTCATATGTTTGAAAGACTATGTAAACAGTATAATGTTGACCAAGGGCTCTGGGTATGGATGTTCTTCATTCCACATTGCTGCAGTCCTAACTATTGGGTAGTCCGCTGTCCAGTCGGCCCGAATACCAAAGTATATGGCTGACGTCGGTCAGGGCGCATTAGACTGACGTCAGTACGTCAGGGTACTAATGCGCATGACCGACGTCATATCCTCAGTCTTTTTTGCCGCATGGTCCGATGCAGAAGCAATTTTGCGAGTGCAGGTTGGCGTTCTGAAAGTTTCTGAAGTCAGAGTTTCAGACCGAATCAAAGTTGGCTAAGTACCCCGCTGGGGAATATTTTGTTTTTTTCTTGCCTCAGTATTTAACCGGATGTCAGAAAAGTGAATAACTGTATTTCTTGTGGGAAACAGATACCTCATAGGGATTACCATACTTTGTGTATACCTTGTTTAGGGCCTGAGCACGACGTTGTTGGATGCCGCTCTTGTGCTAGATTTAACAAACGCACTATTAAGAGAAGGTTAGACTGTGCCAGGTTAGTTTTTGGGAAGCGTTGTAATTATAAAATGCCGTCGGATGCTCCGACGCCCGCTTCGCCAAAAAGCGCAAGAACAAAGCAGCAAAGCCTAGTGGAAGAAGCGCCAGGCCCGGACGCCGGTTCTTTAGAAGGCTCAGTGGAGCCGGAGGTTCTGCCAGGAGTTTCTTTGGAGTCTCAGGGAGAGACTTTACTGTTACAGGATGTGTCCTCTCAAGAAGTAGGCCAGGCTGAGGGGGCTTCTCAGGTGGCTGTTCTTCCCTCTCTTCCTAAGGTGGTTAGAGCCTCGCCTTCTGTTTCCAAGGCTTCTTTGAGAGGCAGGCCAAGTTTAGCTTCAGTGGGGGTTTCTCCTAGTGCTTCAGGGTCTTTGCCTAAGAAACATATGCTTAAAATGGCAGAGGATTTGATTACTATGATTAGAGGTTCAATGCCCCCTCCTGATAAGAGGCCTAGGGTGGAACCTGAGTTTGAGAGTTTTGAGCAATGTTCGGAGGCTTCTGAGTCTTCGGCTGAAGACTTGCAGGAGTATCCTCCTTATTCTGATTCTGATGTGGATGATTCTACTCCTTCAGCTTCTCCTCCTGAGGATTTTTCATTTTCAGAGACTCTGCATTCCATGAGGGAGCATTTTAAATGGGAAGGTCAAGATTTCTCTGATTCCAGGAAGAGGCTTAGGGAATTCTTGTTTTACCCCAGCATAGGCCTTTAGCTATACCTCCTGTTCTGAATGTGGTGGAAGATGTTTTGCAGAGGCTTCCCTGAATCCTGATTCTTTGCCTCCTGCCCCAGTTAAACCGGATAGGTACTATAGGGTGCCTGAAGCTCATAAGTATCTTTTAAGAGTCCTAGGGCAGACCCGAAACTGTCTCTCAGGGGCCTAAAGCTGTGAAGGCCTCTGTTGTTAAAAATCCTGTTCCTCCTGATAAAGAGGCAAGGGCTTTGGTTAGATGGGGAAAGAAAGTGTATACTTCTTCCACTTTAGCCATGAGGGTTGAATTGTCAGTTTCACATGTTAAAATATCAGAATTATCTCCTTTCACAATTGAAATCTAAGGTGGATGCTCTGGCAGAAGGTATTGAGTGTAAAGAGTTGCAGGATTTAGTTCATGTGTCTGAACAGGTGGGTAAACATTCCTTGCAGTGTGGTTTTGATGCTGTGCAGGCCTCCTCGAGGGTGGCTGCCACTGGTTCTGTTCTTCAGAGGCACGCCTGGTTGAGGGATCAGAATTTAGCTGAGCATGTTAAAACAAGGATTTTGGATGCTCCTTTACAGTCTGATGTGTTGTTTGGTTCGCCTGTGGAAGCAGTTTTAAAGAAAATGGAGGACAAGGCTAAGTCTATGCAAACTGTTAAGGATTTTTGCAGGTTCAGCCTCCAAGTTTAGTAGAAATTGGCCTACTAAGGGATGGACATATCCTGCTTATGATTCCCAGTCTAGGGGTAGGTCTAGACGTGGTAGGGGCAGAGCACAAGGTTCTTTTAGATCTAGAACAGGGAGTTCACCTGCTCAGTCTTCTGGTGAGGGCAGGGGTCAGTCCTTTCAGAACAGACCCAATGACCTACCTTTTCAGCTGCCAGTACATTCTCGCCTGGCAGCACCTTTGGGAGGAAGGCTGGCTCTTTTCAAAGAAAATTGGGATTTACTTACCCAAGACAGATGGGTTTTGGATATCATTCACCACGGTTACAGGTTTTATTTCCATACCTTGCCTCCTTTCAAAGGCATGCCAGACATTCCTCCTCTACAAAGAATAGAGGCTCACAAGCAAATTTCTCTGTTGCTCCAAATAGGGGCCATTTAGCCAGTTCCTGTGCCAGAAAGGGGCCTAGGATTTTATTCTCGCCTGTTCCTAGTACCAAAGAAGGGGAACACGTGGAGACCAATTTTGGATTTATCTATCCTCAACACTTATCTGGACATTCCCAAGTTCAAAATGTTGACGTTACAACAGCTTTTACCTCTGCTGGGCAAAGATCACTGGATGGTAACTTTAGATCTCAAGGAAGCTTACCTTCATGTGCCTATCAGACTAAGTTGCAGGAAGTATCTGCGTTTTCGAGCTGGAAATTCTCATTATCAGTTCTCTGCATTGCCCTTTGGCTTATCTACTGCACCCAGAATATTCACAAAGGTTCTGGCTCCAGTGATAGCTTACTTCAGGTTAAAAGGAATTCAAATCTATCCTTACTTGGACGACTGCCTGATTCTGGCTCAAGAAAAGGAAGATCTTTTACAGCATTTGGAATTTGTGATAGCAGTGCTAAGATGCCTAGGGTATTCTGTGAACGAAATAAAGTCCAGTCTAGTACCCTCTCAAGACATGTGCTTTCTGGGTGTGAGACTGAATACAGCAGCCCAGATGGCCTTTTTAACCCCGGACAAACAAAAGAATCTTTCCAGTTACTTCCATCACCTATCTCTTCAGTCCGGGCTGACTGCAAGGACAATCCTTCAAGCCTTAGGGTTCATGGCATCTTGTATTCTGGTGCTTCCCAATGCCAAACTGCATATGAGGAAGCTGCAATGGTATCTCAAAAATGTATGGACACAGCACTGCCAGGATTTGGACACTGTCATTCAAATAATACCTTGCATTCAAAAGGAATTTTGTGGTGGGCTCAGAATGTCACCTAAACAAGGGACTCTGTGACCCGCCAGAGGCGAGTCAGATTCTAACGACAGATGCCTCAGACATTGCTTGGGGAGCTCATCTAAATGGAAAGTGGATACAAGACAAGTGGCCTGCCAGACTACAGCATCTACATATCAACATGAAAGAGATGTTAGCAGTCCAGTTTGCATTAATGGCTTTCAAGGAGTTACTTCTTCCAGGGCAGGTGTTGATTCTAACAGACAACACAACTGTCATGTGGTACATCAACAAACAAGGGGAACACATTCTTACCGTTGTGCAGGCAAGCAATGATTTTATGGGAGACTGCGCTCAGCTTGCAACTAACTCTTCAGGCAAGGTTTCTGCCGGGAGCACAGAACTCCTTAGCAGATGTGTTAAGCAGACAAATCATGGATCCCCACGAGTGGAAACTGGATCTTCATGTATTTCAAATATTGACAGTGTCATGGGGAACTCCAGACATAGATCTGTTCGCTTCTCCACTAAACCACCAGCTGCCAAAGTTTTGCACAAAGGGGTTTCATCACACAGCTTGGAAAGTGGATGCTCTTTCTTTCAGTTGGAAAAATCTTCATGTGTATGCCTTTCCACCTCTGCCTCTTCTCCCAAAGGTGCTCCTAAAGGTCAGACAAGACAAGGATGATTTTAATAGCTCCAGATTGGCCTCGGCAACACTGGTACCCATTACTGAGGAGTCTGGTAAGGAAGCCTCCATGGCCTTTACCTTTGATTCCACACCTGTTGTCTCAGAGGGACGGTTGCCTGCTCAATGTCAAGCTTCACTCTCTTCATCTAACAGCCTGGCATATTCTGTTTTGAAACACAGCAGGTCTCAACTTCCTCAACAAGTTTTAAATGTGATTATGGAAGCCAGAAGACCTAGTACAAGGAAAGTGTACGAAAAATGGAAGAGGTTTTTATTTTGGAGTGCAGCAATAAAGTTGGAGATTTCTGAGCCTAATTTGAGTGTGGCTCTTCAATATCTTACTGAGTTATTGGACAAAGGTTTGTCTTTCTCTTCCATTAAGATTCATGCTGCAGCAATTTCAGCTCACTATGATTGTGACCCACCATTGTTTTCGCATCCTTTGTTCAAGCAATTTCTTAGAGGGGCAAAGAATATACGACCCCCACGTAGAGCTCCTACTCCTGCTTGGGATCTCAATTTTGTGTTGGAGAAACTTACTCTACCACCTTTTGAGCCTGCGGCTACTGCTGAATTGAAATACTTGTCATGGAAGACTGCTTTTGTTGGCCATTACTTCTGCAAGAAGGGTTTCTGAATTGCAGGCCCTTATGGCGGTAGAGCCTTTTTTGATTTTTCATAAGGATAGGGTATCATTACGTACTAATCCTTCCTTTATGCCTAAGGTGGTTTCTAGTGTGGCTTTAAACCAAACTATTTATTTGCCTACTTTTTTATGCAGATCCCCAAAATAAAGGGGAAAAGATTTTGCACATTTTAGAAGTACACAGGCAATTGCTATTATTTGACCTGGACTAACGATTTTAGGCAGTCTCAGAAGTTCTGTGTTTCTTTTGCTTAGAGATCAAAGCGCAAGGCTGTGTCAAAACAAACTATTTCTAGGTGGATTGGGTTTTGCATTGCATTTGTTATTCCCATCATGGCAAGGAGATTCCAGCTGGGATTAGGCCTCATTCCACTAGGGCTACTGCCACTTCAACAGCATTTCTAAGGGGGCTGGCAACTAAGGATATTTTGGAGGCAGCTACTTGGAGTTCAGTGCATACTTTCTCTAAGCATTATCACCTTCCTCTCTACTCTAAGTCTAGGGCTGGTTTTGCCACAGCTATTTTGCAAGGCATGTTGTCAGCTCCTGCTTCCTTATGATTTGCCAGCCTCCCTTACCTCTGCTTTGGGATTCTACCCAATAGTTAGGACTGCAGCAATGTGGAATGAAGAACATAGTACAGTTTTGTACCTACCATAAATGTAGATGTTCGAGGATCCACATTGCTGCAGTCCAATTTACCCTCCCTCCTTCCCCTCTGTGTTTAGGGGTGGTTGTGTAGGTGAGGTTATATTCTGGTAATTTTGTATATATTGTACATATTTTTGGTGAAGGTATGTTTGGAGTTTTTGGTTTTGGCCTTGTCTTTTTAGGGTCTTCTGACATCTGGGGCAAGAAAAGACTGAGGATATGACGTCGGTCATGCGCATTAGTACCCTGACGCACTGGCGATCAGTCTAATGCGCCCTGACCGACGTCAGCCATATACTTTGGTATTCGGGCCGACTGGACAGCGGACTACCCAATAGTTAGGACTGCAGCAATGTGGATCCTCGAACATCTACATTTATGGTAGGTACAAAACTGTACTTTCCTGAGCTCCTTACTCCATGGTAAAGCTGTAACTGCTGTTTCTAAACTGTCTGATACTGATCACTTAAATTATAATACGGATAAAAATTGTTTTACATTGTAGTTAACACCTGAAGCTTATAGAAAAAAGTTTTGTGAGCATAGCTGCAAGGCAGATGAAAGTGTGTATGTGAATATATTGCTGAGTTATGCACTTAATTTCATAGGTGGGTGAGTGGGTGTCAAGTCACCAGATTTGAAGGGCTGGCAGACCTTTTGATGAGTGAATAAGCCCTTAGCACTTTGCCTGAGGACATGAAAATGTGGTTGGCAGATAGAGAATGCAAAACCACAGATGAGTTGAGGAAAAAAGGAGACCTATACCTAGCAAGCAGGGCATCGCTGGACAGGAAAGGGATACACACTGCTGTAGATGGGTATAAGGGGAACCCATGATGAGCAGACTAAACTGCCCCAACAGAATCCACCAGTAACCGGGGAAGCCACTAGATGTGAAGTTGTTCTATATCGCCATTCATTCTTACTGATGGGTTTGGACCCTTTGCTCGGCTCAGACTCGGCCAACTGCAAAAGCTCGAGGTCTTCAACCAGCTCGAGGCCAACTCCCTATCCCATGATGCACCTTGATCTTCCCTCTGATCTGGTTTGCCACTGCAACTTGATCAGATGTTCACCATCACTGGCCAGTGAATAACTTTCTTTTTTCTTATAAATAATTGCTAAAATAGCTTAGTTTTTCTTAGCCATTTAGATAGTGTTAAGTCTATACTTAAATTGTTTAGATAATATAGTTAGTTAATTGGGCCATCTTTTTTAGGCCCCTTTTTTATCTCAGTTTAATTACTGAGAAATTAGTGGCCATGTTTTAGGCCTTTTTTTCTCTTTATCTTAGTATCATATTGAGAGTGTGTTTGTGTTAAATTACAGCCCTTCTTTTTCACAGGGCACATAGTTGTGTGTGTGCGTGTGTGTAATCTGTTAAATTAGAGCCCTTATTTTTATTTACAGGGCAGGTAGTTTTCATTAGCTAAAAATTTATATTACTAGCTAATTTTCTCATGACTTTTCTAGTTTGTGTGCATATTACTGTTCGAGCCCTCTTTTTTACAGGACATTGTTGCTGTGATTTACTATAGTTAATATTTGCCTTTGTACCTTTGAAAATATGCCTCAGCAGGAGAAGAAAAAAGCAAAATCTGGCTTCAAAAAATATCCAAGATGTGGGCAAAAGATGTCCATAACTGATGGACATACTGAATGTGTTTACTGTTTGGATGAGGTACACCTGCAGGAAAGCTATGCTATATGCCACTCCTTTAGCTCCAGAGTGTTGCATGAGAGGAAAACAAAACTCATGGATAAGGGTCTGTTGAAGTCCTCTTTCCAAGAGTCACTGGGTAAGTCAGACACGCACTCCAAAAAGCCATCGGAACCAACAGAATCTATCTACTTCGAAATCATCTTCTAGTAAAGCTTCGACATCGGTTCCACAGCTTTTGGAACTGACTGTCGTTATGGTTAGGAGCTGGTCCCCGACCTTGGAGCTGGTATCTCCTACATTAAAATCTCCCATATTACAATCAGTGGCGTCATCACATTCTTCACGGGCCTTAAGTAGACGGTCAGATTTGGATGTGGACCGCGTGGTGAAGAAGCTTCTACAGATACCTGCACTGGCAAAAATTTTATTGGCACTGACCCCGGGGGCTTCAGAGCCGACTGTAGTTCCTCCAACATCTTCTGTTCCTCCTCCGATCTGCATGGAAGTTTCAGAGCTGGAGAGTGCAGAACTGATGATTGTGGACCCCTCGGGGCCGACACCTACTCAAGGTTTTTTGGCCCCGACTGCCCTGATGTCTTCGGTGCCAACTGAGGGATCTCGGGGTCGACGCTCAACAGTCTGGTCCGGGGAGGATAGTAGGACTGACTTGTCGGTGCTGACTTTACTTCTCGGGGCTTCAGCTCAAGTGAGTTCGACCCCTACCTCTGGCTCTGAGCCCTCCGTACCAGCACAGATGGTTTCCATCAGATCTTCGGATCAGAGGGATTCCTCTCAGGACCAAGAGGCCTTCGAGGATATGAGAAGGGCTTTGTCCGCTCTGATGACCACTCCATCAGTTCGAGCAGCTATCTCCCTGAAAGCACCAGTGTCTGCCTCTTCATCATACACTCCATTGAAGCATAGAGATCCTGAGCCTCAGGAAGCCCGAATGGGTGAGCCATGTTCTTCTGAGACCTCTCCAGAAGCTCCCACTGAAGAAGTGCCCAGGAAGAGATTTTGCAAGAGGAAGCATCTTGACTCCCCACAGTAGTTAGTCACTTCGGATACTGACTTGCATGAGTCAGAAGGGTCCCCACGGTCCCACTCAGAAGATATCTCCTTTGCAGATATCTTAAAAATTCTTAAACAGAGGGGTGGCTGGAAATCCCTTAACCCTTTTGATGATGAGTCAGTCGTCCTGAAGGCTTTTGGGTCTCAACCCTCCACTTCTTGGGTGTCTCCACCCTTTGATGAGTTGCTTGAATTGCTTACTCGAAGGGCATGGGAGTCCCCAGACACATGGAGCCTGTACCCAGGAGGCTTAACAAATTTATAACTAGCCCTCAAGATATACCTTATCTTATTAAAGGAGTACCTATTGATGCTATGGTGGTAGCAGCAGCCACCAAGAAGGAATGATCAGAGACTTCATCCATTCATCCTCCTAATAGAGAATCCAGGATTATGGACAGATACAGAAAGCGTATGTTTAGTTCAGCGACATCTGTCCTTCGATCACTAAACTACCTCACACATTTTACTAGATTACAAAGGGATCTCCTGAAGGAGCTAGGAGACGCCCTGCAGGGTTCAGTAGCTGCAGAGGTTTTGGACAAGGTAACTTCCCAGCTCTCAACTCTTTAATTTGATAGTGAACTCGTCCATGCGTCTGTTATATGCAGCTGATGGTACGAGCAGAGCAAGCGGGTACAGGAATCTCTCTCTCAGGAGACGTTCCTGGATGCACTTATGTTCCTTTGTGGAACCCTTTAAATCTTCCTTCATTAACACCCCCTTTGACAGTTCATCCCTTTTCGGACCAAAAGTAAAGGAAATACTTACTAGGAGTGAAAAAGACTGAAAGACCTTGTCTGCCATCGGAGTATGTTTTTCTACCCCAAATAGACCTTACCCCAAAGGGAGGGAAGGTGGAAAGATATGGTTCCATAAATCTCAAGGATCTTTCCGGAACACTCATGGTGAAACACTCTAGAGGCAGAGGAGAGGGTAATAATGGAAGACGTCGCCCATGAGGCAGAAGGGGGTCTGCAGAACCAGGGCAACAGAGATCAGTTCCTTGACCAGCCCTATCAGTGCTCCTGAAAGAAGGCCTGACTCTTCATCTCTGGAGACAGTCGGGGGACGCCTATCTTTGTACCTAGATGCCTGGTTAAAAGTAACAAAATACAGCTGGGTACAAAGCATAATATCCAGAGGATACTCAGTTCTCTCACTCCGCCCCCTCTAGTAAGGAAAATCACAGATGTTCCACCCAGTCACAGGGAGGGACCAAGCAGCCTTAGAGGTCCAAAGATTGCTGGAGAAAAGAGTCATCCAGCCAGTCCCAGCAGACCAGAAAGGATCCGGAACTTACTCAAGGTTATTTTTAGTTCCAAAGAAAACAGGAAACTGGAGACCTATTCTGGACCTAAGCAGACTAAACAAGTCATTAAAAAAGACGAAGTTCTGGATGGTTACACTTCAGTCAATACTCCCCTTTCTGGGGAAAGACAGTTGGATGTGCTCTGTAGATCTTCAGGATGCGTACTACCACATAAAAATGGACAGGCCATCCAGGGATCATCTACGCTTCCGGCTGGGAGCCCGCCATTATCAATTTCGCGCTCTGCCCTTTGGTCTCACTACAGCCCCAGAGTGTTCACTAAATGTATGGCAGTAGTCATTGCCCACCTGAGACGTTTGGGATTTCAGGTGTTTCCATATCTAAACGACTGGCTCCTCACTGCCACCACCAAGCATCAACTTACTCATGCGAGGGACACAACCTTAAATCTCTGCAATCAATTGGGGATTGCCATCAACTCAGAAAAATCTGCCTTATCGCCATCGCAACAGACCATCTTTATAGGAGCAGAACTAAACACAGTTTCAATGACATTAATTCTGCCTCCAGAAAGAGTTTGTCTCTTACAAAAACAAATATTAGACCTGCTTCCAAGGAAAAAAGCCCCCATCTCAATGGTACTCAAATTGCTAGGATCGATGGAAGCGATCATTGCCATTCCCCTTGTACGAATGCACATACGAGCTATACAATGGCTCCTATTCTCTCAAATGGTCCTTTCAGGAACTTCCAGTGTCACAACTATTTATCATAACTAATACGTGCAAGGAAGGACCTTCAATGGTGGCTGACATCTCGACAGGTAACTCGGGGCTGTCCATTTGTTCTACCCAATCCCATAGCCACGATATCCACGGACGCTTCCTTGATAGGGTGAGGGGACATTATCAGGGAAGAACAGCCCAAGGCACGTGGAAGAAACACAAGGCTCATCTGCATATAAATGTTCTGGAGATGAGAGCAGTACGTCTAGCGTTGCAGTCCTTTCAAGACTCTCTACCTCTGGGAACAATTGCAGTTCAGACAGACAACATGTCAGTGGTCTGTTACATAAACAAGGAGGAACCAAATCTTAACCCCTGTGTTGAGAGGCCATGAGAGTATGGCAGTGGGCAATCTCCACCCAGAGCTTTCTGATAGCAAAGCACATCCTGGGGAAATCCAGTGTGATAACAGACAAGCTAAGCAGGGCAATTTCTTCTGCCTCACGAGTTGTCCGTAAAGAAATAAGTAGCGGAACAGATATTCTGCAGGTGGGGCCAACCTTGCTGCGATCTCTTTGCAACTCCACACGAAATGCAGCAGCTACTTTGCCCTGATTCCCCTGCCGGGGGATGCCCCAAGGGGATGCACTGTTGCACAATTGGCCCCTGGGTCTCCTTAATGCCTCCTCCCCCTTCCCTCTGATTCCCAAAGTATTAGAGAAAGCAAAATTTCTGGGAAGGACCATGATCTTAATAACCCCTGACTGGCCTCGGCAAATTTGGTTTTCCTTCCTTCAGCTTCATCTCTTGGAAGAACCCTGGGTCCTGGACCCAGTTCCGGATCTGTTAACCCATTCATCGGGGGGCTGTTCATTCTTCTCTACATGCCCTCAAACTGACAGTGTGGCTGCTCCAATTCCCACAATAGCCAGGATTTACAACCTCTCGGCTGAGGCCAAGCATATTTAACATCCTCACATAAGTCATCCCACCAGAAAGCTATATCGTAGCAAATGGAAGAGATTTTCCTTATGGCATCTCAGAATGATGTTGATCCTTGTCTAGCTCCGATCCCATCTATATTGGAATTTCTGACTAAACATTTCAATGAAGGAGCTGCTGCAGCTACCATCAGAGTTCAATTAGCAGCAATCTCAAACTTTCATCTTGGCTTCCAAGGCTCTAATGTCATGTCACATCACCTCGCTAAAGCCTTTCTTAAAGGTACCATTCATATGAGGCCACCAGTCGGAGCTCCAGCCATGCCATGGAATCTAAATTTTGTTCTCTCCAGCATTATATTACCTCCTTCAGAACCAGCCTCCTCATGTCTTTTGAAATTCCTTTCATGGAAGACTATATTTTTGATAGCTATTACTTCTGCTAGGAGGATTTCTGAGTTGCAGGCCTTGACCATCAAACCTCCTTATCTGATTTTCCATAATGCCAGAGTTTCGCTCAGAACTAATCCATCATTTTTACCTAAAGTTATGTTCAGAGACAAATCTTAATTAATCCATTGTGTTGCCCATTTTCTTTCCTAAATACACAAATATTTGCAAACTTGATGTTCATAGACCACTCCGATTTTATCTAGGTTCATAGGTTGGTAATAGGCTATCGGCCCTAGGGCTTATACAAGCCTAGCCATAACAATTCTCTGGATATTTCTTCCCTGGACCCCTGTCTAGCAGGGCGACTGACGTAATCCCCGGGGTGAATTTCCCATCTCCCATCCAATCGTCAAGGTCCCTTTAGAAAAAGGGCCAAGGATGCGCTCTGCTTGACATGTATGGGCAGTCTATTCCAGAGTATGGGGAGTGTCTGGGTCAGGAACCTATCCCTCCAGCATGTTTTGTTCATTGTGATGTCAAGGTTTAGATCCCTGGAGCGTGTGGCTCTGAGGGATTGGGATTTCTTTAAGTGGAGCATGTCCAACATCTCAGAGTTTGACATGGCCTTGTATGTTAAGCATTTACACTGTGTTTAACTTATGTCCTGCTTTTAACTGCATATTTAAAATAAGAAAGAGACCACAGCTGTCTTCCTGTGAGTCGCAATCAAATCCCCCACCCTCCAATCTGATGCCTTTGTGTTTGTAAGCTCAACTGTCTTTCTAGTTGCCTTCCCCTTACATTAATTTGACCACATATTTCCTTCCGTCTCCTCTTTCATTGGCTATTGTAAGTAAGCAAGCACAAAATAATTTTGTGAAATCACTAAAGCCTCAATCCTCACCACTGGCAGCAGTTGGGGATGTTCACTGAGAGGATAACAGGTACACAAAAAGCATTTCCAGAAGCAGCTCTCTGTGTCAAGTGCAATTTCCCTTAAGAGCACACAGAGACCACCAGTCAGTCCGGGGCTGGTTTCTCTCTTTTCCTCGAGATCCCCAGTAAGACTCCCTACCGGCACAGTACAGAGTTGAAATCTCAGCTGAGAGTGACCAAGCCAAGACCTCCAGAACCCTCTCAGTCCAAGCAGTGTTTTGTGTCCCTACCCAAGTAGCTGGCACACACTCTGAGGTTTGATTTACACACGCTTGCGCGCGCGCGCACACACACACACACACACACACACACACACACACACACACACACACACACACTGCTTTTTAAAGAAGGGGGTGGGGTCAGTACTTAAATGTGTGCAATAACGGACATCCGAGAGTTGCCTCATAGCTTCCATGTCATACTGTGTCCAGTCTTGGACCACCACTGCCCCTCCCTTGTTAGCCCCCAGGCAGATTGATGAGTTCTTGTCTCTAGCACTGGAGGAGGGCATCATTAGTAACACTACCAAGCTGCAGTCGACACCACCAGATCTCAGTCATCAATACATATATTTCTCACCCAAAATACACAAAAATTCCCGTAGTCCTCCTGGTAGACCAATTGTTTTGGGAAGGGGTTCCCTCACCGAACCTTTGTCCCCATTTCTTACTAAATAGCCTAAGCCCATACTTAAATGTGTAAGGGCACGGATTAGGGATGCAACACAATTCCTCCAGGTCATTTCAGATATGCAATTTGAACCGGACTGGTTACTGTGTACATTGGATGTCACAGCCTTGTATACCAATATCCCGCATTGGGCAGGACTAGAGACCTTGGAATACTGGTTATACAAACCTGAACTTTACCAGCCCGGCTTCAATATGTTTCTTATTGGCCCCACAGAACATGTGCTTACTAAGAATGTGTGTTTTTTATCAGGGCAAATGTTTCTTCTGGATACAAGGTACGGCTATGGGAGCATCATTTGCCCTAATATATGCAGATTTATTCATGGCATATATTGAGGAACAGATTATCTATGACTGCTCCCACAATTTGTTTATGGGGGAAATGGATATTTGGAAGAGATACTTGGGATGATTGCTGGTTGGTTTGGAGATCGGATGTTGAATACCTATTGGAGTTTATCAGTTATTTAAATGAGAACAAATGGGGGATCCAATTTACGGTTAATTATCATAAAGATAGGATCACCTTCTTGGATGTTCTAGTTATCAGGGCCCTGGACCACACTGATTACTGAAGTTTATCGTAAATTCCTCAAACACAACTCTCTTCTCCATGCCACCAGCTTTCATCTCCCCCATATCTGGAAGAACATTCCTAAGTCCCAATATATGATGATGAAACGCATCTGTTCTGATGTGGGCACATATGGGCATTTCAGAGATAACCTGGTATCTAGATTCAGGGACAGGGGTTACAAGATGGGACAACTTTTGCATGTTAAAAACAGTGTGGAGAATATGGAAAGGAAGAACCTTCTCCAATACAAAGAAAAATCTAAATATGTGGGGATCCCCTTTAAGGTTCGTCACCACCTATGGTCGGAACACTGGTGTCCTGATGGACAGTGTCCAACACCATTGGAATATCTTCTTGACTGACAACAGATTAAGTGAAATTTTACGAAGCAGATGTTATTTTTCCTTCAGAAAAGGAAAAAATCTGGCCTCACATTTCAATAAACACCATCATGACCGAGACAAACATTCCCAAGTTACACTTTCAGGGGATCCCTTAATTGTCCGCTTTCCATGCAGACACTATGTCCACTGCCCCAGAATTCTTAAGACCAAAAGTTTTAGTAGTAAAAATACTGCTCAGGTCTTTGATATTTCTTTTTTCGCAAACTGCCGTACAGACTGGTTAATGTATCTTGCCAGTTGCAGTTCAGATTTCTATATTGGGCAAACATAGATACCATTGAAGTTTAGAGTCTCAGAGCACCTAAGTGATATCAAACACCATAAACTAACCAATGCCCTTTATAAACACACCATACTGCATAAAAATGCTGTGTTCAGCTTTACAGTGATTGATAGAATAGGTGGGTCCAGATCCAATAAATCTGGTTGGCATGAACTATTAAATGGGAAGGAGAAAAAAATGGATCATTAAGTTAGGTGGTTTATTCAAACCTGGATTAAATGAGCACTTTTAATTGGTCACATGTTCACTTTCTAATTACATATAAAGAGTAAAATTGTTGCATTTTATTCACACTAATGAAGGCTAAATGACAGTATAGCTGAAACCTGTCTGTTTTTTTACTCTCTGTGCTTTTGCACAAGGAAATAAAACGTTTTGATTATTTTAGCCGCTGTTTGCTGGTCTTATGATTTTTAACTAAGTAACCACTTGGCCACCATGATGAACTTTCCTTTCCCCACTGTAGTGTGATCTCGGAGTTGGTATATTTAGTTAGGGGACTGTGAGGGCACAGCCCCCCAGTTCCCCTTCATATGATCAAATGTCTCTAAGCTCAAAAGTCATAAACTCGAAACCAGAATCTCGAATTTAGAGAAACTCAAACATATGAAAGGGACAAAAAAAAATTAAATTAACACCTTTCAAATGCACCCCTCTCCTTAAATATACCTACTCCGAGATCGCACTATCGTGAAGGAAAGGGAAATCTCCCATTCCGTGCTATATGCGTAAGCACAAAACGGAAGATTTTCCATTCCCCCGCTGTAGTGCAGTCACGTAACTTTCACATTTAAACTGCTAGGGTACAGGGGAACCTGGCCCCCTGCAATAAGGTAAGTTAACTTTTTATTTTTTTAAACCTAAGGCTCACATTCACAATTTCGAGTGAATGGAAGTTCGAGATTCTGGTCTCGAGATTATGAATTTTGAACTTCCATCCATTCGATCTTGTGAAGGGGAACCCATCCCCCCACATAGGGGTGCGTGGGGGGCGAAGACCCCACATGAGTGGGTTTAATTTATTTTGGTTTTTATTTTATTTTTTTTTTTGGTGGTGCAAACAAGTGGTTACTTGCCTGGAGTTTTCACTCTGTGATCTGAGTGTTCGTTCAAATGCAGTTTTGGTGATGTCATCTTAGTCTTCAGAGAATTAGGTAAGTGGGGTTTTGTTCATTACAAGTAGACCCATGTATATCTACCTATGTGTAATGTAAAATATACTCACACAGATTTGTGTGTGTGTGTGTGTGTGTGTGTGTGTGTGTGTGTGTGTGTGTGTGTGTGTGTGTGTGTGTGTGCGCACGTGCGTGTGTGTATTTTTTTTGGATCTACTTTACAAGCACGAAGTTTCAAAACTTCAAACTGCAAATGGTCAAGACCATAAGATCAAAGTTTTGAAACTCCGAAATTGTAATAATAAAAAAAAAAGTTTTTCCAAGTGAGCAAGCCCCCCTGCACACCCCCTGCTAAATAAATATACCAACTCTGAGATCACACTACAGTGAGGAAAACGGTAAATTTCTATTCTGTGCTGTACAGCGATCTCCATTCAAATCCTTCAAAGCTTCAAAACTTCAATCATATGGTCTCGACCATTTTCAGTTCAAAGTTTTGAAACTTCGAGCTTGTGAAGAAAATCTGTATGTATATATAGTGAGAGAGGGAGAGAAAGATTGTGTATAAAATGTTTTATTTTTTCTGTAAGTTTTTTTCTGATTATGTCTGTAAGAAGTTTGCAACTGTTTTTAAAAATAGCCGCTGATGTCTGCTTAGAAATGTACAAGTACAAATATATTTTATTGCCTGTATTCTTGAAAAACTTATTTCTTCCTGTAACGTGTTCAGCCTACTGCTAAAACATTTATTGGATGGGTGTGTCAGTCTGCTCAGTCCTTAACAAAGAAGTGAACAAAAAACAGTGATGCTTGTTAAATTGAGTGCTTCTTTTTAACAGCTACTGTCTAAGATTGCAACTCTGAGCCTTTGGGAACATGTGATTGTTTAATATAGTCTACTTAATGCCGAAAATGTGATGAGACCTTGGGACACAGGTGGACAGTAATCTCTCCTTTGATAATCACATCGCCACAGTGGTCAGGAAATCCTTCTACGTGGCTCATCTCATCACAAAAGGATTCTCATCCAGGAAAAAGAGGTCATTGTTCCCCTCTACTCATCACTCATTAGACCCATTATAGAGTACAACGCCCCTTTTGGTATGTACCTCACAAGACATCTACAACAACTGGAAAGACCACAGAAATACCTTACAGAGGATTACTGGCCTCAAACAGATGCCCTATGCAGACCGTCTCAAAAAACTACAGCTTTACTCCATCGCATATCGCCTACTCAGGGGCGATCTCTGCCTAACATACAAAGCTATGTCAAACCCAGAGCTGTTGGACATGCTCCACTTAAAGAAATCCCAATCCCTCCGAGCTACACGCTCTAGGGACCTTAACCTTGTCACCACAATAAACGGAACATGCTGGAGGGATAGATTCCTGTCCCAGAGACTTCCCATACTCTGGAACAGACTACCTATCTATGTCATACAGAGCTCCTCATTAACACTCTTCAAGAAAAATCTTGATGATTGGATGGGAAATTCACCCCGGGGATCACTTCTTTCGCTCTGCTCGACAGGGGCACAGGAAAATAATTTTCTTGGGTGGCGAAAGCCAGGGTAAATTTTTTGGCTAGGCTTAGCCTAGTACCTACCTATGAACCTATGTACATGCTGTATTGTTATGAATGTAACACAAGTTAACTTTATTGTGACTATATCATTGACTGTCCTTTCTGACCACCACCTACCTCAACACACTTTTTCAGCTTAATGCAAATGTGTGCCATTGGGAGCATGTGACAGGTGGCAATCTGCTTATAGTATTTTGATGATTTCAGCAAGCCAGAATACTTTCCATTTGAGAACATATCACAGGACCCACCCCAACCCCAACCCACACATTCAGCTGCTTCTTGCCCTTTATCCTCTTCTGTCATTTGTTTCACGCTCTACAACTACACAACGTTTGAGAGCACTTTACTGTTCTACTACTACTACAGTAAAATATTTCCTCATGTAAGTTTTGAAACGGCCCTTATCCCAATGTACATGTTATGTCCTTTCTTTCTTTTTTTTTTTCACTCAATTCATTCTAGTCTTTCCTTCCAGGTCCTGTGTATATGTGTCTCCACTGTCGGCCACCTTTTAAGGTGTACATCGCCAAGACGATTGATCATTCCTGTTAATGCATTTTACCTATTTCCATTCATTTTTAGAATCTATATTTGGGACCCTTTTTGTCAAGCTGGTGTCCTTGGCTTTTACCATTTGGTCTACAAAGCTGGAAACTGTACTGCACATGCAGCCACAAAAGTGCTTTTTGTAGGGATTGAATTAACTTCAGCATCCCTGCTGGAGATTGAGCATTTTTTCATCTGTAACGTTTTCCTTTTTGCAGGCAGGGTCTCTGATGGCTTCCAGATTTGTTTTCTAGACTCCTTACTTTAAAGGAGAACTGCACCCAAAGACTGAAAAAACATGTTTATTTCATCATGTCTTGATTCCTACATTCTAACACCATGTTTGGACTCTGGAATTACATTTAAAAATATTTAAAAAAATTATACAGAGTCTGCCTACATGAGGTCCAGCATCTTGATTAGGCTACCTCTAAGTATCCCACAATGCAGTATTTGGCTTTAAAATATTACACCATAGCCCCTATGCTTCTGTCAGTGCATTGACTTTACGTTTTTTTTCACAAATGCCCTACTTTTTTAGTCAGTCAGGTTTAATTACCATTGCTTGCTTTTCAGTGACTAGTTAAAAGGCAAACAGGGATAATCACACAAAACAGTATTTTCAGTGCCTGTTACTTTGTTTTCTTTCTAAAGTGGCCAGTTTTCCTTCTTTTGTCATATCTAAGTTGTAATCCTTAAACTCATCTCTCCTCCTCCTAAACACCACCCTTTGAATCTGTCAAAGTGGCAGAGGTAATTTGAGCTGTTTGCTGCTGTGATTGATAGCTACCAGCAGAAGATCAAGTTTATGTGCTGCTGCCTTGTACTGTCCACCTACTTACAGTGGGACACTTATTTTTGCTGAACCGCAGCCTTGTTCTCTCATCAAATTTTAATCCTTACTACCCAAACGGTAATATGTTGTTTAGCAAACCTTCCAACTTTTTTTTTTCAGTGATTCCAGAGAAAGCAAATTTCTTAAATAAAATTGTGTCACAAAGGCTGTAAAAAATAAAACATTTTGTTTATATATAGCACTGTGATGCACTTAAAATAAGACTTTATCTGTCAATGTGCATTTTCTAAACAACAGTAATGCAAGTGTAAACTATCACATTATGACTTAATAGTTATCACCATTGATTACCTGAAAAGTTATGAGGGACAGGTCAAAAGTAAGATTAAAAAAATCATGAGTATTCTACAAAATCAGGTACATTTGAGATGTATGGTCTTGGGCCATTTACCTCTTATTGTATTGCTGTCTGTCTGTGCTCCCTGTAATTTGCCTTGTGCAACTGAATGATTTAACCAAGTTGTCTGCAGTAATTTTCTTAAATCAGTAAATCATTGTTAATGCATCTTCTCTGGCTTTTCACACATTGTAACTCAGTATGTAGCCCCCCTTCACAGTTGTGTTTTTGATTCCAATCACTTCAGTTTTTCATTCCTCTTTATAAATCCTTCCCGCATATTACTATATCTGATGATGTCAGTTTTCATTCACTCCTTAACTAATGGGTTCAGATCCGATCCTCGAATCTAACTCTGCCGTTATACTAGCTCTTGACCTCCAACAAACTCTTGAGCTCCTCCGCCCTACCCATAATGTACCTCCCCTAACATCTCGGATCTCGTTTGCCGTTTTAACATCCAGAAGTGGTTGCCTACACCTGTTGAGATTATAGTGGGAGATGAGTCCTTTTTCAATATTCTCTTTCTAAAAATTCCTTGTATATCACTATGTTTAATCTTTAATTTTAATTGCAAGTCGTTTTTGCTATCACTTTCCTTACACTAAGTGTAATCTTTTCTGCTATTGTTGGTATGCTTATATTTCTGTCCCTTTACCCTTTTAGACTCAGTGTATTCTTCTTTAATTACCATACTTGGCATTTTGTCTTTATCTACAATATAGTTGTAGTTCTTTAATACCATTGCTGATATTTTACCTTTCCTCTTCCTTCTGGTTAAAAAAAAATAGTTCAATTCTTTTCTCGTTATGATAATTTTTCTCTTTAACAATGTCTGAAAAAGCAGGATTTAAAAAATATGGTAAGTGTGGGCACAAGTTGCCATATCCTGATCCTCACAATCTTTGTGTGTATTGCTTAAGTCCAGAATATTTACAACAGGACTGTAATTTCTGTTGTGGGTTCAAACCCTGAGCACTTGTGGACAGGAACAGTAAGTTGATTTAAAAGGATTACTGTCATCTTCATTTTCTGAAACCATTGTTTGGGTTCAATCCCCCAAACACAAGTCTAGGGACCCTGTCAAGAGATCTAAGTCTTCTGAGTCTCCAGCCTCTTCTTCATTGCAGCCTAGGTAGATGAAAGAGAAGCAGGATCAGTTATGCCTATGTCTGATTCTACTCCCTTGGATCTGAAACTTTTACCATGGACAACATGCTCTGTCTGGATCCAGTCTCGTACAGAGTGCCCCAGAGGCACTCCAAATTGCCATCCCTGGTATCTTCGCGTTCCTCCAGGAGTCTCGTGGAAGCAGATATGGAATGGATGATGAGGAAATTCTTCATGGAGCAGATTCAGAGAGGAGTTCTCATGGTTTCTACCCCTTTTAGTCAGGAAGTCCGACCATCTACTACTTCACCCATTACAGCTCCTTTTCTGAATGCAGTGGCTTTGACATCCTTGGAGCCAGATGACTCTCTGAGCCAAAGCATCCCTGTGGGATCCGGGAGGATGGATCTGACTCCATGGTATTCAGAGCCATCTCTTTTTCCTGGAGGTTCAGCATTGGACAGCTTGGCTTAGACTTCCGCTTCAGGTGGATTGTTTTTGGCGGGGGGGGGGGTGATGAGCCACAAACTCTGTTTATCACTTTCATTGTCTTCATTCACCTTGGAGCAAACTGCCTTTGAGATTGTGAAGAGAGTGTTCTCTGCTTCGCCAGGTCAGATAGGTCATTCCCCCTTGTCTCCATCATCTACTTCTCAGATGCCTTTGCACCATGATCCTCAACATTCTACCTCACAGGGACAGCCAGCTCAAAGCTTCCAGACTACCCAGGTATCTTAGTCTCTTTTAATACTTCACCAGATCACCCCACCAAGGAAGCCCCTAGAAAGAGGAAGTGCAAAAGGAGGCACTTAAACTCTCGAGAGTCCGTCATTGAGGATACTGATTTTCATGAAGAAGAGGGATCCCCAAAATCACCACCCAATGACATCTCATTTGGAGACATTCTTGAGATCCTTAAGCAGAAGGGTGGCTGGTCTCCCCAAGGCCCTTCTCCAGAAGAATCAGTATTTCTTAAAGCCTTTGGGACTGGCCCATCTACCTTTCTGGGTTACTTCACCCTCAGATTAACTCATTGGTTTGATTTTAGGGGAGCATGGAAAGGAACCTGATACGATTGAGCCAATTCGCAAGAGTCCAGACCAGATTCTGATTCCACCAGTAGGCAGGGAATTTTGGGGCAAAGGGGTGCCAGTAGATGCCATAGTTGTGGCAGCAGCTACAAACAAGGAACTTGCGCATCAGAGTTCAACTGTCCTTCTTTCTAACAGAGTGTCTAGCATGATAAACAGATGTGGGAAGCATGTTTATGCCTCAACAAATTTTGCACTCAAATTGCTGAACTATTTGGCACGTTTTACAAGGCTTCAAAGAGATTTGATTAAAGAAATATTGAAATCCTTTTTCTGGAACCAAAGCCGCTGAGGCTCAATCTTCAGTAGTCTCTCAGTTGGCTGCCCTACAATCTGTAGCTAATTCCTCCATGAGGCTTATCTCACACACTGCAGAAGATGCCTCAAGGGCTGCAGGTTCAGTTATTTATATCAGGAGGCATGCCTGCATGCATCTGTGTGATTTTTGCAGAGCCCTTCAAGTCATCATTCGTCAGTGCTCCCTTTGGTGGCACTTCTTTGTTTGACTCATAGTAAAGGACACACTCTCCAGGTATGAGAAAGTCTGAAAGACCCTGTCTGCAGTAGGCATGCGTATTTTGACCCTTCAGAGGACATTTTCCAGGAATCAATGGGGAGGTCGAAAAATGTGGTTCAGAAAACCTCAGGGTCCTTTCCAGAACACATGGAGGTAGTTCCCCCGAAGCAGAGGGGGGAGTAATAATGGAAGACACCCCCATGGCAGAAGAGGCCCACAAAACCTGGGGTCTAAAGTTTCCTTTTCTGACAGACCCTTTCAGTGATTCTGAATAGAGGCCTGACTGCCTACATCTGGAAGGAGTCAGGGGTCCCTTATCTCTGCACCAGAGCGCCTGGCTAGATTTAACAAAAGACAGTTGGATGCAGAGAATTATTTCCAGAGGTTCTGTAATTCCGTTTTCCCTACCTTCTCCATCGTCAAGAAAATTTCCTAGTGTTCCACCCAGTCAGAGGAAAGCACCAGGACTAGAAGTACAAAAGCTGCTAGAAAAAGTCATCCAGAAGGGTCCCACCAGACCAAATAGAATCCAAAACGTATTCAGGATTCTTTTTATTGCCAAAGAAAACAGGAGACTGGAGACCAATTTTGGATCTCAGTGGATTGAACAAGTTGGCTTGGCATACAAAGTTCCAGATGGTCATGGTTCTGTCCATTCTGGCCTTTTCTGGGCAAGGATTACTGGATGTGCTCGATAGATCTTCAGGATGCGTACTGTTATATAAAGATGAACAGATGATCCAGTAGGTCCTTACGCCTTCTTCTGGGTGCCAATCACTATCAGTTCAGAGCACTGCCCTTTGGTCTCACCACAGCCTCCAGGGTGTCCACCAAGTGAATGGCAGTGGTAGCAGCAGCTCATTTAAGACTGCAAGGATTCTGGGTGTTTCCATATTTAGAGGACTAGCTCATTTCCACCCCGACCAGGTATCGACTGATAGAAGCTCACGATCAGGTGTTACAGACCTGTTCGCATTTTGAAATAACCATAAATTACAGCAAGTCTAATCTACAACCAACCCCCAGACATTAGAATTCATAGGAACAGTGTTCAACATAGTATCTATGGTAGCTTCTCTTCCACTATCGAGAGTGCAAACTGTGACAATGTGAGATATTGCCAGCTATGCGAGGAGAAGTAGGGCAGTGGATGTGTAACATATGCCAGCACAGCTAACTGGAATTTTGTAAAGAATTATGTCATTTGTATATCAGACTGGTTTGTACAGATGCTTGTGCTGAAAAATGTATTTGTAAAATTGTTTGTGTTAAAAATATAACAACAGTATGCCCTGCTGGACAGAAAAAAATATACATGTATTATTGTAACCGTTTGTGTATACGTTTTAACAAAGAATACTGGAAGAGAAGTTTGAAAGTAAATTACCTGGTTTAGGCCATAAAGATTGTGTCTTAAAGATGTTCTTCGTGTTTCACTGTTGCAGTCATTACATTTGGGTAATCTGCTGGCAGGTTGCCCTTAGTCGGCCTGATTAACAAAGTCTTGGGTCCTGCATCAGTTGCTGTCCCTTCTTCCATGATTTCAGGTCATCAGGGGTATAAAACATGCAGCAGATGCCATTAAATCAGTCTTTCTTGCCGCATGGTGCCTGAAGCAGAAGTACTTCACAAGTTCCTATCAGCCGACTCCTGAAATTTTCGTTTTCAAGTTTCAGAACCAAAGTCTTAAATGAAAAACTAAGTAACCCATTGGGGAAACTTTTTCTTGCTCCTTACCGATGTCAGTAAAAGTTAATTCCATTACTTGTGGGAAGCAAACACCTCATAAGGATTTTCATTTGTACTGTATTCCTTGCCTAGACCCTGACCACAACGTGCCTTGCTGTCGTTTTTTTGCTAAATTTAATCAGCACACTATTAAACGTCAGTATATTTTTACTTCTAAATATTTTGGCTCACAATTTAATTATCCAGAAATGTCATCGGTTAGCAATCAGACTTCTGGAATACCTAAAAAACGCAAAGAAAAAGACAGACCGTCGAGGTCCAAAACTAATGATGACGCTTCTCCTAAGCCAGTCAGGAGTTCGCCACTACTCAGTGAGGCGCTTTCGCAGCCCCTGATGCCCGCTATTTCTTATTCACAGGCCTTTACTGAGACCCATTCGGAGTCAGGTATGCTGCGAGATGCCTCAATTATGGAACCCACGGATGTCTCTACCTTAGATGAGTCCAGAGCCGCTGTGCAGGCACCGGCTTCTGAGGGTGTTTTCAGGCTTACAGATTTGTATATTAGACTGACGCCATCTTCAAAACTAAGGCCAAAATCTAAATCTATGTCTAAAAAAAACAGACGCCTGGGTCACATATGCCTAAAAAACAAATAATCAAAATGGCTAAAGATTTAATTACTCTGATATGGGATAGCCAACCCCCTCATTCTAAGAGGCCTAGGCAAGACATTGATTATGAATCTTCTGAATAGGATACTTTTCTTCTGACTCTTCCAATGAACAGGATTTGTCAATACCTACTTATGAGGATTCTAATGCAGAAGATTCCATTCCTTCTGCTTCTCCCCCTGATGATTTTTCCTTTGGGGAAACATTACATACCTTAAGGGAACATTTCCACTGGGAAAGTCAGGATTTCTCTGAATCTAAAAAGAGACTTAGGGATTTTCTTCTTCTTCCTCAGCATAGGCCTTTGGCTATACATCCTGTTCTAGACATTGTTGATGATGTTTTTTCAGAATCTAGTATGGCTCCTGATTCTCTGCCTCCGGCTCCTTGTAAGCAAGACAGATACTACCAGGGTTCCTGACTCCCACAAATTCCTTTTCAAAAATCCTATTGCTGATCCTGAAACCATTTCTCAGGGTCCCAAGGGCATTAAGGCCTCTACTGCTAAAAATCCTATCCCTTCTGATAGAGATTCCAGGACGCTGGATAGATGGGGTAAGAAGGTTTACATGTCTGCAACCTTGGCAATCAGGGCTTTAAACTGTCAATTTCATATATCAACAGCATATCATGGGACTACTTAAACAGAAAATGATGTTAATCTCTAACTGTGTGGAAAATAAAGATTTACAGGATTTATTACATTCAGCTGAACAAGTTGGAAAACTTACTTTGCAATGTGGTTTTGATTCTTTGGAGGCTTCGTGCAGGGCTGCTGTAACTGGGTCTGTGCTAAGAAGGCATGCTTGGCTTAAAGAGCAAACTCTGCCTGATCATGTTAAAGTAAAATTGTTGGATGCTCCTTTACAACAGGACTGTCTCTTTGGTAATAAGGCTGAAGAAGTTTTAAAAAAGATGGAAGATAAAGCTAAATCTATGCAAACTGTAAAAGATTTCTTACAAGTGCAACCTCCAAGATTTAGTAGGCATTGGTCCTTTCCAGTCCCTTTGAGAGCCACTCAAGTCAAACCCAGACATTCCAAAGGTTCCAGGTTTCAGTCACAAGGGACTTTTAGAACAAAACAATGGGGTGCCTCAACCTCCAAATCTGGAAGCAGCAAGACTCCTCCCTATGGTAAACGGTCTCAATGACTTCTCTCTACACTCACCAAGCACTTACCTTTTAGCCGCCCCTTTTGGGGGAAAACTGGCACTTCTTGCAGGAAACTGGCAACTTATAACCCAGGACAAATGGGTTTTAAATATAGTATCCCAGGGATACAGATTTCATTTCCACACGGATGGCAAGACCTGCCCCCAAATCAATGGGCAGAGGCCCAGAAACAAGTTCTGTCCCCCATGAACAAGGGGGCTATTCAACCAGTACCAGAAGAGCAAAAAGGACAAGGTTTCTATTCAAGACTTTTCCTGGTACCCAGAAAAGACAAATCATGGTGTCCAATTCTGGACTTATCTACTCTAAACACATTTCTGGACATTCCAAAATTCAAGATGCTGACTCTTCAACAGTTACTTCCTATGCTAGGCAAAGATGCCTGGTTGGTAACTCTAGACTTAAAAGAGGCTTATCTGCATATCCCGATTGGGGAATCTTGCAGAAGATACCTCCACTTCAAAGCAGGCTACTTGCATTGCCAGTTCTTTGCACTGCCCTTTGGCTTATCTACTGTGCCCAGGGTCTTCACAAAGTGCCTGGCTCCAGTAATTGCATTTTGCAGGCAAAGAAAAATTCAAATATACCCATACCTGGATGATTGACTAATTCAGGCAGAAAACAAGGACATTCTTCTAAAGCATCTGGCGTTTGTAAAAAGGGTTCTAACTTGTCTAGGGTACACCATAAACGAAAAGAAATCACAACTGGTACCCTCTCAAAAAATTACATTCCTGGGTGCAAGCTTGAATACAACTGCCCAGATAACTTGCCTTATGCCAGAAAAGCAAATTCAATTGGTGACTTACTTCAAACAGATGGCCACAAAAACCCTGCTATCTGCAAGACAAATTCTTCAACCCTTGGAGTTTAATGCCTCCTGCATTCTTCTAATTCCATATGCAAAACCACATATGAGGAAACTTCAGTGGTACTTAAAAAGTTTATGGAGTTAACATTGTCATAGCTTGGAAGCAATGATTCCTATCATACTTTGCCTGCAACTTGAGTTCCTATGGTGGGCAGAGGCCTGCCACCAAAACAAGAGACTGCCATTCACTCCACCCCCTGCCACCCAAACCCTAACTACAGACGCATCAGACTATACTTGGGAGGCTCATCTGGCAGGGAAGTGCGTTCAGGGCAAATGGAGCCCAAGTCAAATGCACCTTCATATCAATCAGAAAGAGATGCTAGCTGTACAGAATGCACTGACGGCCTTCAAGGACTACCTTCATCCAGGACAATTAATGATAAAGACAAACAATACCACAGTTATGTGGTACATAAACAGGGGGGTACACATTCCTACCTCCTTTGCAGACTAGCCATGGCATTGTGGAACACGGCCTTGACCTACCATATACAACTACAAGCTCAATTCCTGCCAGGAAAGCTGAATACTCTGGCAGACTAACTAAGCATAAATCTTATGGACACACACGAATAGAAACTGGAACCACGAATTTTCAACATGTTGACACGCAAATGGGGGAGTCCAGACATAGATCTTTTTGCCTTACCCCCCAGAACTATCAGTTGGACAAATTCTGCACAAGAATTCATCACAAAAAAGCTTGGAAAGTGGATGCTCTATCATTCACCTGGAAGAACCTTTCAGTCTATGCTTTTCCCCCTCTGCCTCTGCTCTCTAAAGTTCTACTAAAAGTCAGACAGGACAAACCAAAAATGATTGATTGCACCAGACTGGCCTCGTCAACACTGGTACCCACTCCTGCGCAGTGTGTCACACCTTCCACCGTGGCACCTGCCTCAGACACCTTACCTACTGTCTCAGCTGAACAACCAAATTCTGCACACTCAGCTCCAAACTTTGAATCTTGCAGCGTGGCTAGTCATCTAAATCCACCATTGACATCCTTCAGCAAACCTGTGATGGATGTCATTTTGGAGGCTAGAAGGCCTAGTACTAGAAGATCTTATGCTGACAAATGGAAAAGATTTTGTGCCTGGAACCAGTCACAAGGAATAAGCACAGCAATGCCCAATATTCCTCAGATTTTGCAATACTTAACTGAGATGCTTCACAAGGGCCTATCTTTTTCTTCCATAAAAATCCATGCCTCTGCCATTTCAGCTCATTACAACACAGATCCTCTCCTCTTCTCTCATCCTCTGCCAAAAACTTAAGACAACCCAGGAGAGCTCCAACCCCTGCATGGGACCTCAATTTTGTATTGGAAAAACTCATTCTCCCTCCTTTTGAGCCAGCTGCTACTGCAGACCTAAAATTTCTCTCCTGGAAAACAGCTTTCCTTTTAGCACTTCAGCTAGAAGGATTTCTGAATTACAGGCTCTTATGGCAGTGGAGCCTTTCATTATTTTTCATGCGGACAGGGTGTCTCTCAGGCCCAGTCCACCTTTCATGCTTAAGGTGGTAGCCAGTGTGGCTCTTAATCAGACCATTTATCTGCCAACTTTCTTTCCCAACCCACAGAACAAGGGTGAGCAGATTCTGCATTCATTGGATGTACACAGACAACTTAGATTTTACTTAAACAGGACAAAATCTCTACGAAAATCTGAACAACTACTGGTGGCATTTGCTGCAGGGGCTGAGGGAAAGGCTATTTCAAAGCAGACTATTTCCAAATGGATAAGCCATTGTATTCATTTCTGGTATATGCATCATGGTAAAACTATTCCCCAAGGGATCAGATCTCATTCCACCAGGGCTGCATCTACTTCTACAGCCTTTCTCAGAGGAGTTCCTACCGGAGACATTCTAAAAGCTGCTACCTGGAGCTCAGTTCATACATTTCTTCTCCAAATCCAGAGCTGGCTTTGCCACTGCTGTCCTGCAGGGCCTTATAGCTGGTCCTAATGCTGTATAAATCCATCCTTCCCAACCATAGCTTTGGGAATCTACCCAAATGTAATGACTGCAACAGTGAAACATGAAGAACATAGTACAGTTGTGTAAACCTACCATAAATGTAGATGTTCGAGTGTATTCACTGTTGCAGTCCTGGTTACCCACCCTCCAGTCCCGTTTTTTTTCTCTTACTATACCTCTACTTTTTTTTACTATGTTTAAAAGCCTTTTTGGGTGTATTTGTTTTTGTTTGGAGGTATATTTTTTTGTGTTAAAATTTTATATATATATATATATAAGTGGGGCACCTGACATCTGGGGCAAGAAAAACTGATGTAATGACGTTGGCTGCATTTTTTATACCCCTGACGTCATGGAAGAAGGGACAGAAACTGACACAGGACCCAAGACTTTGTTAATCAGGCCGATGAGGGCAACCTGCCAGCAGATTACCCAAATGTAACGACTGCAACAGTGAATGCACTCTATCATCTACATTTATGGTAAGTGTACACAACTGTACTTTCTCAGTTCAACTGAAGGCAAAAAAGTCTGTACTAGGAAGCTTTCTGCATTGTCATTGGGGTGAACGAATTGCTACTCGGGAAGGGTGGAGGTTTGAAATTGTTTTATGACTTCCAGGAGCTTCATCGGATCTTAACAAGGTTCTGTGTGGGTGTTATTAACACATATGTGCTAAATCCTGGCAGCTTCTAACCAAGGGAAGAAGCATGAAAACCAGAAGTCAGATGACCAGATGTATGTGATGTCATTCTGTAATCCGTCACTTTAAATGATATTTTAGTACTAGGTGAGACTGAAGTCTTGTGGCACTCTGTTTTTGTAACGTAACAAAGAAGAATCTCTTGCCTACTTCATCTTGCCTTGCTGTAGTAAGTAACCAGAAAATAATTCTTTAGATCAGTCAGGAAAATATAGTGAGATTAGTTAAGTATTGTTTTTCTGTAACTGTGTGAACCTGTCCACCTGTGTTATTTTTTTTAATTTTTCCTGTGATAAGTGAAACTCTTGTGTGTATTGTAAATAGACATTTGGTATTTTCATGATCCTTATTTATTATTAAATGTATTTAAACTTTTCATTGTGGCTGGTCTTTTAGAGAATATTTTATTCTCTGAGAGTTTTTATATATATTTGGTGACAGCTCTGACCACTCCTGAAAGCCTTGCTGCATTGACCAAACACTACCATTTGTATTGATTTTTATTTCACTCAGTATAATTGGGTACTCTTGTAACAGCCTTGGAGTAGCTAGCTTTGGAGTGCTTGGTGGCTGTGTGTCTACCTTGTTGACTGGGCAGAAGGGGGCATAACTAGTAAATATGCCAGCCTTTCCCAGGTGTGTGTGTGTAAAACAAATCTTAAAGTGTGTGTGTCAGCTGCGTGGAACAGGGGCACGAGTTATTGGTTTTCACAGAGAGAGTGGTGAGAACTTGGCTTGGACACTCAGCTGAGCTCTCATCTCTATAGCTGTGCCAGTGGGGAGTCTGATTCGAGACCTGGAGGGAAACAGATAGAGAAACTCAGACCTTGGACTGAGGGTGTTCCTTGTGTGCTCTTAAGGGAAATTGTGCTTGATGCAGAAAGCTCCATTTGAAAGTACCTGATATCCATTTTTGCTCCAAATGAACATCCCACTCCTTTACCAGTGGTGAGGATTTGGGCTCCTTGACTACAGGCCCAGAGTGGGGATGTCACACAAACAAAGATGCAGGTCAGGAAAGTAATTTGTTGTACCAGAATTTCAGCCTGATTTGATTCTGCAAGTCCTGAGATCAATGTCAGCGGCAATAATATTAATCCCTTTAGCAAAATTCCTCATAAGGTTTCTACAGTGGATGCTAACGATACAATGGTCACTGCTCTCTCAGCCCATGTCAGCGAAGATGAGAATAAACCAGGTAAGCAAATGATCCCTTTCCTGGTGGATGCTGTCACAACAGCTGCTACAAGGTCACCCTTTCACCCCCCCCTCAGTCCAAGGCTATAGTGATCACTGATTGGGGGGGGGGTATTTTCTGGGTAAAACGGTCCAAGGCCCTTGGTCCCCTGAAGAGGCCAAATTGCATGTCAGTGTTCTGGAGATGAGAGCAGTACTTTTGCCATTGCAGGCATTCCAAGATGCACTCCCTCTTGGGACAGTTACATTCCAGACAGACATGTCAGTAGGTTGGTACATCAACAAACAACGGGAGACCAGATCTTATTCCTTGTGTCGTGAAGCTCTCAGAGTGTGGCAATGGGTGATATCTTCCAACGGCTTTCTAATAGCAATGCATATTCTGTGGAAGTCCAACGTGATAGCAGACAAACTGAGTAGGTCCATCTTACTCCCTCATGAGTGATCTGTCAACAACAAAGTGATGGAAATAATTGTCAGTCAGTGGGGCCAGCCTTGCTGCAGTCTTTTTGCATCTCCCTTAAACATGTGCAGCAGCTTCTTTGCCATTATCCCCCCACTGGGGGAATCACCGAAGGATGTTCTACTCCACAAATGGCCCCCTGGTCTTCTTTCTGCTTATATTCCGACTCCCCTAATTCCAAAATTTCTTCAGAAAGCAGCCTGGTTGAAGAGCAGTCATTCTCATTGCAACTTATTAGCCTCAGCAGATATGGTTTCCCTTCCTTTGGCCTTATCTACTATATCCACCTTGCATTCTTGATCCTATTCCAGACCTTCTATCTCACCCGACAAGCATGGTTCACCCAGATAACTCAAATCTCAAACAGCGTGGTTTCTCCAATTCCTTTAATAGCCAGGCAGCCAGTGCTGTCTTCCCCTGTCCATTCCATACTTTTATCTTCCCATAAACCTTTTACTAGGAAACTCTACAGGAGTAAATGGAAAAGGTTCATGTATTGGGCAGGACAGAATCTGATAGACCCCTTCTCAGCTCCATTTCAATCTGTTCTAGAGGTTTTAGCAAGTTTATTTAATTATGGCGCCAGTTCATCACCTATTAATGTTCCATTTGCAGCCATCTCTAACTTTCATGCAGGGTTTCAGAATTCTTCACTGGCTTCCTCTAAACTGTGCAAGGCCTTTCTGATAGGCACTCTTCTGCTAAGACCCCTTATAAAGATCCCACACCACCATGGGATTTAAATTTGGTACTGCAGGCTTTAATTCAATCTTCCTTTGAACCTGCAGCTAAACATATTCTTAAATTTTTGACCATGAAAACTATGTTTTTAGTTGCAATTGCATCTGCTAGAAGAATTTCAGAAATCCAGGCATTATATTCTAAACCTCCATATTTGATTTTTCATACCGATAGGATCACATTACGGACCAGTGCTTCCTCATGTCAGAATCTAACATCAGTTAGTCCATTTATTTTACCAGTATTCTTTCCAAAATTTACAAATAAAGAAGAATATATGCTGCACTTACTGGATGTTCATAGACAATAAATGTTTCTACTTGCACAGAACAAAAGAGATTAGAAAAACAGATAATCTATTTGTTTCCTTTGCACATGATAAATTGAACAAATCGGTTACAAAGGTAAATTTAGCTAGATGGTTGACAGATTGCATTTCATTTATCTATAACAAATTGAATTTCCCTTTACCAAAACCATTAAAGGCCCATTCAACCAGATCTATGGCAACTTCTGCTGTATTCCAATCTAGAGTTTCTATGGACAATATATATGTGCAGCTGCATCTTGGTCAAATCCTCATATCTTTAACACTCATTACAAAACTAAGTGTCATCTTGAGGGGAAGAGCACCCTTTGGCTCAATCGTACTCGGGAATATTGTTCCTTAGAGTCCACCCAGGAATTTAGGTAACTGGGAACTATGTCCTATTAGTTGAGGAATGAATGAAAATTGACAAAATCAGCTAAAAAGGTTATGCACTTACTACAACCTTCCATGTGTGTTGTCCATTTTCATTCTTCCTCAACTCCCCACCCACCAAACCCCACCATTTCTCATGAGTGACTTCTGGAGGAATGAGACACATCAAGGGCACCTATATTTATTCCCTTCCCTTTTTAATTCTAAGATACCAGCATTGGTGTTTCATAAGCTCCCATGCAACTTATTGTAATGAAAGTGAAGTTGTGTATTATAAAGGTATCCAGGTTCATATCCCTGAATTTGAAGAATAATACAACAAATGTCAGAAAAGGTTAAAAAAATAATCTGGATTATATAGGGAGGCTGTAATGAGGAACCAGGGGTGGAGGCACTGTGGGATGTTTATGGGAGGAGGAGCAGTGGGAAGAGTAGGGCTACATGTCATGGAACCCTTTGCCTAAGGCAGCATTTCGTGTTCACCTGTCTGGCTTACTGTCAAGTACGATCTTTGTGTTGCTGTGGAGGTTATGTTGCCTTTTTTTAAATTGGAAAATGTTATTAAAGGGTCTTCATACTTCTCTAGCAGTGTTTTCTAGTTATGATTTGGGTTGCACATATGCAACATTGATACTGCTGGGTATTTCAGTGTGATGACTGGCACCATGTTGGTCAGTGGGCCAGAGGCATTATTTATTCCTTAGACATTGATTATACAGTGCATACTGAGCCAAAATAATCTGTAATTTAAGCAGAACTACTAAATCTACAAGCTCTTTTCAGAAAAATGTACTAATATTATGCTATTTTAATACCATGACCGTGATGGCTTAACTGCATTCCTCATCTGTGATGCTAACTGGCTAGGCTTTTGATTTCTGCTGTGCCTTTCTTAATTTTATAAAGGTGTGCACATGCTTTCTGCTGTTTAACACCTCCATTGGCACCTTCATGACCCAGTGTGTCTCTCTGTAATGTAATGGAGAGTGTTATTCGCTTGCTATAACCATTTACTTGTTGGTTGGGTGATGGTCTGGACCACTGCAGCAGCATTTGCACAAACTAGGGCCTGTTACAAGTTTTTGTTATTGGTCTAATTCAGGTGTTCTCAATGGTTTGTACATTTTGTTTTGCAGATTATATTTCACTGTAATGCAATACTGAGGTAACTGTGTTGCTGCTTGTATGGTACCTAGTTTAGTATTTTGTATGCAATCTGTTATCTGTTTGCAGTTGTGGGTAGAGCTAATTTATAATGGGCCTTATATAGAATATATATAATATACATTGTCAATGTGTGTGTGTGTGTGTGTGTGTGTAATATAATATTTGTTTACTTGGGTAGAGCACTGATCAGCACTGACCCAGTTTAGGATGAGCCTGAATGAAATTCAAAACATTTCCTAAGCAAAAAAGACATATGTAAGCAATAACACAAGTACTTCAGATTAGACTGTATATGTATATTCTAGTAAACAGTGTAATAGCACAATATTTCCATCAGTTTGTAAACTGGGTAAACCTTTAATAATTCTTTGACAGCCGCAGAGAGGTAGAAAGGACAGAGGGGATAATGTGTTATATTGTTTATTTAGTTTTTATTGACCAGGTTAGTTCCACTAGATAGTGATTTGCGTACTGTGATGTGGCGTGGATTCTTTTTGCTGAACGCCAGCACCTGTGTGAATGGACATATGTGGGACTAGCTGCCATAATATGACATTGAGGCTTGTCACAGACTACCTTGTAACCGAAGTCTAACAGCTGCTGTGCCCTTGCACTATAAGCAAAAGGCAATCAGTTTGATAGGACGAAAGAGGTAATATATTGCGGTGTCATGTCATGGTCTGTACATTTTTTGTGGGGGGTGCAGTATGGCTGTAACAGTGCAGCTCAGAGCTCTGGACCTACATCTTTTGCAAGGGGGATGTATTAGGACTTGGTTGTTCATAGGTTCATAGGTCTTTACTAGGCTAACAACCAAAAGGGCCTTTTAAAGCCTAGCTGTGCATCCCAAAATCTCTGACAAATTCTGGTATTCTTTATAAGTGTGAGCAGGGGCCTGGGAGATGAATCATTTACAGGTTGCCCTTGACCATTAGATACATAAGTGCCAAGCCAGGGTTGAACTTCCTGTTCCCCATCCAGTTGTCCCAAGTTGCACGTGAATTGGGTTAGGGAGGAACTCTGCTTCATGTGGATGGAGAGCCTCTTCCAGAGACTGGGTAGTCTGTGGGATACATACCTGTTTCTCCAGCAGGTCCTATTTATATCACAGGCAAGGTTTAAGTCTTTAGAACAGGTAATTCTGGTGCTGTTTGTTTTGCTGATATGCAGGATGCCCATCAGAGTGAGGTCTGACAATGCCCTGTATGCGAGGCATAGATATCTCCTCAACAACCTGTAGGAGACTGAATGCAGAGATAGGCCCTTGAGGCAGTCTGCATAGGACAATTTACTAACACACTGTATTCTTTTAGTGAAGAACCTCTGCGGACTTTCCATTCGTTGGATATGCCTGGTTAGGTACATACTAAAGGGGGCATTGTACTCCATGATAGGTGTGATGAATGCTGAATACAGTAGAACAATGACTTCCTTGGACAACCCCCCCCCCCCCCCCCCACACACACACACACACAGTGTAACTTCCTCACAGATCGTCAGACCATGAAGCTGTCTCCTTTGAAATAAAACCTGGGGACACTAGCCATATCTGGAACTTTCAGGAATTATTCCATGGAAAACAACCTACTAAGTGACACTCTGGGAGAATTTAGGTTAAAGTTGCCTCCTGGCCTAAGGACAATCACAAGGCATTGTTTGGCTTTGTCAACAACCTCAAAGGCAATACACAACAATATGCTAAACTAATTGTAAATTAAGCTACTTACACTGAGCCAAAGGATATAGCAAATCTACTGGCCGATAAAGTCCGCTCCAAACTTTATCCTGCTTTCTCCCCTTGATACCTTTCAAGAAGTAACACTGACTATAACTACCACTAGGGAATAGATTCACGATGTTCTTTAAAAGACCAAAAGACACTGCATTGATTGGTCTTAATAACCCAAGATTCCTCCTCAATAGCAGGAAACATGACTTGAAGGGCCCACTAGAATGATTATGTAACCATAGCCTCCAAGCGGCCTTTATGCCAGATAAATGTAGGACTGCAACTGTTATCTTTCTGCACAAGGGCAAGCAGTCTACCAACCAGGGTAATTACCGACTTAAAAGTCTGACAATTCTTTCTATGGTTTTATATACAAGACTAATCATGGATATGATAAATAATGACATTGAAAACCTTCAGACACTGGACCTAACAGGGTCTACTTTATTTACTCAAAAGCGTAAAACCGTGAAAACGTATGGATCGAACCATATGCATCAAAAGTGCTAACCGTCGATAACTGTAAACAGAAATCTCCGTAGGTGGAGATTTCTATTTACTTCAATGTAATGCAATCTCAGAGTTGGTATATTTAAGTAGTAGGGGGTGGGGGGTGCAGGGGCCTGCCCCCTGCCTACATTTTTTTTTTCTGTGTATTTTTTCTTTATTAACTTTCGAACGTTTAAGAGTTCGATGCATATGTGTCTATCTTTATGCATTCGAACTTTTGAACGTTCGAGTTAATAAAGTAGACCCGACCTAACCCAGTTTGATTTAGTCAAGGGCAGGTCATGACTGCTCAACCTGGTGGACTTAAAGTCATCAAAGCAATAGATGAGAGCAAAATAGTGCATATGGCTTGCATTGACCTACCAAGGCATTTTATGTCATACACGACTCGAGCATTGTAAACAAGCTGACAAGATTAGGTGTAAATTCCTGCATCCATCATCTACTAGACAATCAGCTGTCTTACAGGTAAGTTCCAATAAGTCCGCAAAAAGGTCAGTCACTAGCAGAGGCAGCAAGTGCGTGGTGCTGGGTTAGCTCCTTTTTGGCCATGGGTGAGTAATGCATTCTAGCCAAGCAAGGCAGTATTTGCCTAGTCAGCGCATGTTCTTTCATCTGTATGTCTGATGCAGGGACATGAACTTGGATGTCTTTATAATAAACAGCTTCACTTTTCATTGTAGTAAGTGACATTGAAACTTTAGAAACACCAATGGTGGTATCTTGGAATTAAAAAGATGGATGTATAAAGAGGAATGAAAAGCCGAAGTGATTGGAATCAGAAACAAAACAGTGAAGGGGGGTTGCATACTGATTTACAATGTGTGAAAAATAAACTAGAGAAGATGCATTAACAATGATTTATTACTTTAAGAAAATTACAGTGATTTGCTGGTTTAAGAAAATTACAGCAGACAACTTGAATAAATCCCCCAGTTACAAGAGGAAAATTACAGGGAGCAAATACAGACAACAGGGTAATGAGGTAAATGGCCCAAGGCCATACATCTCAAATGTACCTGATTTTGCAAAATGCTGATGATTTTTTGTAATCTTATTTTTGACCTGTCCTCCGTAACATCTCAGATAATCAATGGTGTTTACTGTTAAGTCGTTAGTGTGATACTTTACACTTGGATTACTATTGTTTAGAAAATGCATGTTTGATGCAAAAAGACTTAAGTGTATCACAGTGCTATGTAAAACAGAATGTTTTATTTTTGCCTTTCTGACAATTATTTAAGAATTTTGCTTTCTTGGGAATCCCTGAAAAAAAGAGGAGTTGGAAGGTTTGCCAAACGTGTTACTAGTTAGTAGGCAATAAGGATTAAAATTTGAGGACAGAAAGAGGCTATGGTGCTGTAAAAAATAAGTGTCCCACTGTAAGTAGGTGGATAGTACAAGGCAACAGTACATGAACTTTGACTCGTACTGTGAGCTGTGAATCGCAGCAGCAAACAGCTCAAAATATCTTTGCCACTTTGATATATACAAAAAGAGGGCGATGAGTTTAAGGACTACAACTCAGGCATAACAAAAGAATAGTAATCTCTGTATTAAAATTTAACCATAAAAACATTAGCATAATTGCTCTGTACATCCCTCCAGGAAACAACATACCAATATTAGAAAACATACTTGCCCGGACTTCCCACAATATAGATCATGAAACCATCATTCTAGGTGATGTAAACATCTATTGGCTAGACATTGCCCACAACAATCCCTGAAAAAACATAAACCCTTTACAACTTCTCCCAACTAATTGAAGACATCACCAAACCCCACAAAAATAACATTTGGTGCTCCACAATAGACTGGATATTAGTGTCCCACCCTAACAATATCATCCCTGCAGCCATACTACCTTATACCATTAGCAACCACCACCCAGCATATATCCTACGCAAAACCACCCCAACCCCAGGCCAACGCCAATAAAAAATCAACCAGAAATTTTACTAAGTTCCATCCATCCTTATTTAATGAAACCTTAATAAAAGTAAATTGGGAACCCCTCAAATCCTTACCACTTAATGAGGCTGATGAATTCTTTAACTCACCATTCCTAATCATCCTAAGTTGGCAAGCACCCACCCACCAAAAATGAATAAAACATAACCATGCAAGCTGGCTCTCAAAACCCACCAAAGAAGTGATGTCCACAAGGGATAAAATTTGGAAGTCATGGCAGAAAAACAAAGACCCCTCAACTCTACTATACTACAGGCAACTCCATAACCAGGCAAAACGTGTAATAACCAGTGATAAAAAAGCCCACTACCCTCACCTACAGTGCCGACATAAAAAATACCCCCCAAAAATTGTGGTCCTCGATCAACCAACTATTACACCCAAGCTCTCAAAGCAGCCCATCCCCTGACCCACACAAAACTCCTATTGAACTTGCCACCATTTTCAATTCCTACTTGATTGACACCATAGCTAACCTAACCACCACCTTTCCTACTGTTAACACCACCACCAAGACAGCTGATGGTCAGATCATCCCAGAAAATAATCCTACCCTCAACTCTAACCTACGATTATCCCCCATACCCACCACCACAATATTTTTTTTTTTCACTTAAGCTAAAACCCTGTACACTGGCCCCTGACAATCTGCCCCCACATTTACTGCAGCTAGCTGCAAACTCTGCAGCTTATGCCATCAGCATGCACATTAACAGATCAGTTAAAGAATCCCTTGTCCCAGACATCTGGAAAAAAGCATTTATTCTCCCCTTACACAAAGGTGACACCAACACTGACACCACAAACTTTCGACCCATAGCAGATGTTCTTCATGTTTCACTGTTGCAGTCATTACATTTGGGTTATCTGCTTGCAGTAGCACTCAGTCTGCCTGATTATCAAAGTCTTGGGTCTTGTGTCGGTTGTCGTTTCATCTTCCATGACGTCAGACATTACATCAGTTTTTCTTGCCCCAGATGTCAGGTGCCCCCATAATGGTAATCAATTATATATATATATAGATATATATATATATATATATATATATATATATATATATATATATATATATATATTATATATTATATATATATATATATATATATATATATATATAAGGTTACATCTCCAACAAAAAATCAAATACACCAGAAAGCTTAAAGCATAGTAAGCAAGAATACAGGTATAGTCAGTAGAAGTCAAGGCGCTGGAGGGAGGGTAACCAGGACTGCAACAGTGAATACACTCGAACATCTATATTTATGGTAAGTGTACACAACTGTACTGTGCTCTTCGTGTTTCACTGTTGCAGTCATTAAATTTGGGTAGATTCCCAAAGCTAAGGAAGGGAGGAGGCAATTAGATAGCATTAGGACCAGCTATAAGGCCCTGCAAGACTGCAGTGGCAAAACCAGCCCAGGATGGGAGGAGGCAGCTCTGGATTTAGAAAAAATTGGTAAGTGATAATGCTTGGTGAAGGTATGTATAGAACTCCAAGTAGCTAGGATGTCCCTGGTTAGGGACACCATTGAGAAAGGCTGTAGAGGTCGATGCAGCCCTGGTTGAATGTGGTCTTATCTCCAGTGGGGTAGATTTTCCATGGGGCTTATAGCAGAAATGAATGCAATGGCCTTTCCACTTAGAAATGGTTTGCTTTGAAATGGCCTTCCCGTCTGCCCCTGCAGCATATGCAACCAGCAGCTGTTCAGACTTCCTGAGAGGCTTAGTCCTGTCCAAGTAAAATCTAAGATGTTCTTCGTGTTTCACTGTTGCAGTCATTACATTTGGGTTATCCTGCTGGCAGGTTGCCCTCAGTCGACTTGAATTCCAAAGTCTTGGGTCCTGCGTCGGTTGCTGTCGCCCCTTCCCTGACATCAGGTAGTCAGGGGTATAAAAGATGCAGCCGACGCCATTTTCTTCAGTCTTTCTTGCCGCACAGTGCCCGAAGCAGAAGCAATTCGCAAGTGCCGGTCGGCCGACTCCTGAGATTTTCGTGTTCGAATTTCAGATCCAAAGTCTTAATTAAAAGCTAAGTTCTTACTGTATTCCTTGCCTAGGCCCTGACCACAACGTTGCTAGTTGTCAGTTTTGTGCTAGATTTAACCAACGCACTATTAAGCGTTGGTACGATTTTGCATTTCATTACTTTGGCAGAAGATTTAATTATATAATGCCGTCAGAACAGCCGGCTACCGGAATTTATAAAAAACGCAAAGGCAAAGAAAAGGACAGGCATCTGAGGTCCAAAACCGACGACGAGGCTTCGGCTAGGCCAGTTGCCGGTTCACCGGTTCTCAGGCGCTTTCGCAGCCCCGGGCGCCCGCTACCTCAGAGCCACAGGCCGCTTCCGACTCCCACGTGGAGCCGACTAGGCTGCTGGAAACTCAAGGTATTGGATCCTCAGAAACTATTCCCTCAGATGGGTCCGGAGCCACTGAGCAGGCATCGGCTTCTGGGGGTGTTTTCAGGCCTACACAGTTATATGTAAAAACAACTTCAGCTTCAAAGGCAAAGACTAAAGCACCTCTAAAGACAAAGAAACAAGTACAACATTCCCCTGGACAGGCCTCCATGCCTAAAAAACAGATGCTTAAAATGGCCGAAGACCCAATTACTTTGATCAGGGGTTCCCATCCTCCTCCTGATAAGAGACATGGCAAGAGACAATATGAATCTTCAGATCAGGTTTCCATTTCCTCTCATTTTTCTTCTGAACAGGGATACCTCTCTTCCTCCTTATGAGGATTCTGATGCTGAAGAATCTATGCCTTCAGCCTCTCCTCCTGAAGATTATTCCTTTGGGGAGTCCCTGCATACTATGAGAGAGCATTTTCATTGGGAAAGCCAAGATTACTCAGAATCTAAGTAAAGGCTCAGAGATTTTCTTTTACTACCTCAACACAGGCCCCTTGCTATTCCTCCTGTTTTAGACATTGTAGATGATGTATTTATAGAGTCCAGTCTCACTCCTGACTTTACCACCAGCTCCTGTTAAGCCAGACAGATACTACAGGGTTCCTGATTCACATAAAGTTCTTTATAAAAACCTTGCTGCTGACCCAGAAACTATATCTCAGGGTCCCAAAGGGGTCAAGGCGTCCACTGCTAAAAACCCTATCCCCTCTGATAGGGATTAAAGGGCCATGGACAGATGGGGGTAAAAGATTTACACTTCTGCTACCTTGGCTGTAAGGGCCTTAAATTGTCAGTTTCATATGCTTAAATATCAACAATATCTTATGTCACTACTAAAACAGAAAATGTTGACAAATGCTGAATGTGCAGAAAACAAAGAAATACAGGGTTTATTGCATGCAGCTGAACAAGTGGGAAAGAATACTTTGCAATGTGGTTTTGATTCTCTGGAGGCCTCCTGCAGGGCCGCTGTTACGGGTTCTGTCATTAGGAGGCATGCTTTGTTAAAGGAACAGAATCTGCGTGATCATGTTAAATCAAAATTATTAGATGCTGCATTACAGCATGATTATTAGATGCTCCATTACAGCATGATACCTTGTTTGGTGTTAAAGCAGAAGAGGTGTTGAAGAAAATGGAGGACTCATGGCTCATACAGGTCTAAACAATGGGGTGCTTCTACCGCCAAAAGCGGAGAAGATAAATCACAGCCATACAGAAAACAGTCTCAATGACTTTCCCCTGCCAGCACCAAGCACTTATCTTCTGGCAGCCCCATTTAGGGGGAAAACTAGCATTTTTTTTCACAAAACTGGCACATGATCACCTAGGACAAATGGGTCCTGAATATAGTTTCTCAAGTTTACAGGTTCCATTTTCACACCCTGCCAAGGGCAAACGGAATGCCAGCCATGCCACACAATCAATGGGCAGAGGCTCAAAAACAAGTTTCAGCCCTCATGAACATGAGGGCCATTCAGCGAGTGCCACGGCAAGAGCAGGGACTAGGATTTTACTTAAGACTCTTCTTGGTACCCAGAAAGGACAATGCATGGAGACCAATACTGGACCTGTCTATTCCAAACACATTTCTGGATATTCCAAAATTCAAAATGTTGACTCTGCAGCAGCTACTGCCCATGCTGGGCAAGAAGGCATGGCTTGTGACTTTAGACCTAAAAAAGGCATACCTGCATGTCCCAATCAGACATTCATGCAGAACATACCTCAGATTTATAGCTGGCTCAATGCACTACCGATTCTCTGCACTGCCCTTTGGCTTATCTACTGCGCCCAGGGTCTTCACAAAATGCCTGGCACCAGTAATTGCATTTTGCAGACAAAGAGGAATACAAAGTTGTCCTTACTTGGACGATTGCCTTATTCAAGCAGAGAACAAGGACATTCTACTACAGCATCTGGCATTTGTGAAAAGATTACTAACATGCCTAGGGTACTCAGTAAACGAAAAGAAATCAAAACTAGTACCCTCACAAGAGATAATATTCCTGGGTGCAAGCTTAAATACAACTGCCCAGATGGCTTATCTCACGCCAGACAAACAAAGGCAACTGACTACTTATTTCAAAATGTTGGCAACAAAGACCCAGTTATCTGCAAGAAATATTCTGCAGGCTTTGGGCTTCATGGCATCCTGCATTCTGCTAATTCCATATGCAAGACTGCATATGAGGAAACTACAATGGCATCTAAAAAGTGTTTGGACTCAACATTGCCACAGCCTAGAAACAATAATAACCCTCATTCCCTGCCTGCAACAGGAGTTTCGATGGTGGCCAGAGGCCTGTCACCACAACAAGGGACAGCCTTTCACTTTAACCACAGCCAGGCAGACATTAACAACAGACGCATCAGATTATGCCTGGGGGGCCCATATGGCAGGAAGATGTATTCAGGGCACATGGTCCGCAAGCCAAATGCATCTACATATCAATCAAAAAGAGATGCTAGCTGTTCAAAATGCCCTGACAGCCTTCAAGGATCTATTTCATCCAGGACAACTATTGATAAAGACGGACAATACTACAGTCATGTGGTACATAAGCAGGGAGGCACACATTCCTACCCCCTCTGCATATTAGCCATGACTTTGTGGGACACAGCATTGACTTACCAAGTACATCTGCAAAGCACAATACCTGCCAGGAAGGATAAATTCTCTGGCAGACGATCTAAGCAGAAACCTAATGGATCCCCACGAGTGGAAATTGGATCCACAAGTCTTCAGCATGATAACAAGGAACTGGGGATGCCAGGACATAGACCTATTTGCCTCGCCTCACAACTGCCAACTACAGAAATTCTGAACAAGGACTTATCACAAGCTAGCGTGGAAAGTGGATGCTGTCTCTTTCAGCTGGAGAAACTTAACAGTATATGCCTTTCCCCCACTGCCTCTCCTCCCCAAGGTACTCCTAAAGGTCAGACAAGAGAAGCCAAAAATGATACTAATTGCCCCAGACTGCCCCTGCCAGCACTGGTACCAAATCCTAAAGAGCTTGTCTCAATGCCCACCCTGGACATTGCCTCAAATTTCTCACTTATTGACTCAACAAAACAGTCAGATCCTGCACAGCCAACTCAGGACCTTAAATCTGGCAGCATAGCGGATAATGTAACCATTCAAAACACGCCTCTATCTAAAGCAGTGATGGATGTTATTTTGCAGGCCAGGAGGCCTAGCACCAGAAAATCTTATGCAGAAAAATGGAAGAGATTCTATGCTTGAAACCAGGCACAAGGAATTGACACGATTGTTCCAAATATTCCTCAGATTTTACAATAATTAACTGAGATGCAGGACAAAGGCCTATCCTTTTTCTCAATTAAGATTCATGCCACTGCCATTTCAGCTCACTACAATACAGAACCACCTCTATTTTCTCATCCATTACTAAGGTAGTACCTCAGAGGGGCCAAAAACATAAGACCCCCAAGGAGAGCACGAATACCTACATGGGACCTAAATTATGTGTTGGAAAAACTCACACTGCCTCCTTCTGAACCAGCCTCTACAGCTGATATAAAATTCTCATCTTGGAAAACAGCTCTGCTCCTAGCAATAACTTCTGCAAGACTAGTCTCAGAGTTACAGGCACTCATTGCTGTGGAACCCTTTATCATTTTCCATCAAGATGGGGTTTCTCTGAGGACAAACCCGACATTCATGCCTAAGGTAGAGTCCAGTGTGGCCCTGAATCAAACAATTAATTTTCCTACTTTTTATCCAAACCCACAGAACAAGGGTGAGTGACTTCTGCATTCTTTGGACATTCACAGGCAGCTACGCTTCTATTTGGACAGAACCAAAGCTTTCAGGAAAAACTGAACAACTTCTAGTGGCATATGCTGTGGGATCACAAGGAAAGGCTATCTCAAAGCAGATTATTTCAAACTGGATAGGCCACTGCATTCGTTTCTGCTATTCACAGCGTGGCAATTCAGTGCCTAAGGGCATTAGGCCACATTCAACCAGAGCAGCAGCCACTTCAGCAGCCTTCCTCAGAGGAGTACCAACCAAAGATATCTTAGAGGCTGCAACTTGGAGCTCAGTGCACACGTTTACAAAGCACTACCACTCTACTCTAAATCTAGAGCAGGCTTTGCCACTGCAGGTCTGCAGGACCTCATAGCCTCTCCTAATCCAATTTAGCCCCAGCCGCCCAACCATAGCTTTGGGATTCAACCCAATTGTAATGACTGCAACAGTGAAACACAATGAACACAATACAGTTGTGTACCTACCATAAATGTAGATGTTCGAGTGTATTCACTGTTGCAGTCCAGGTTACCCACCCACCATCCCCCTTTCCTTTGCTGGGACTTATCTGTACTTCTCTATTCTATACAGCCTATGTGGTGTATTTGCTTGTAAATGAAGGTAGAGTTTTACTTTACTGCATGCATGTTTATTGGCATAAATTAGCCTACCCTTTTGGGGGCACCTGACATCTGGGGCAAGAAAAACTGAAGAAAATGGGGTCGGCTGCATCTTTTGTACCCCCTGGCGCACTGACATCAGGGAGGAGGTGACAGCAACCGATGCCGGACCAGGACTTTGGAATTCAGACCGACTGCGGGTAGCCTGCCAGCAGGATAACCCAATTGTAATGACTGTAACAGTGAATACACTTGAACATCTACATTTATGGTAGGTACACAACTGTACTTTTTGATTCTCTGGAGGCCTCCTGCAGGGTCGCTGTTATGGGTTCTGTCATTAGGAGGCATGCTTGGTTAAAGGAACAAAATCTGCTTGATAATGTCAAAGTAAAATTATTAGATGCTCCATTACAGCATGATACCCTGTTTGGTGTTAAGGCAGAAGAGGTGTTAAAGAAAATGGAGGACAAAGCTAAATCTATGCAAACGGTCAAGCAATTCTTACAGATACAGCCTCCTAGGTTTAGCAGACACTGGCCTACAAAGAATTGGTCCTTTCCAGTGTTAGACAGACCTCAAAGGGGCAGATCCATGCCACAAGGTTCATACAGGTCTAAGCAATGAGGTGCTTCTACCTCCAAAAGCGGAGAGGACAAATCACAACCATACAGGAAACAGCCCCAATGACTTCCCCCTGCCTGTACCAAGCACTTATCTTCTGGCAGCACCCTTAGGGGGAAAACTAGCACTTTTTTCTCAAAATTGGCACATTATTACCCAGAACAAATGGGTTCTAGACATAGCGTCACAAGGCTACAAGTTTCACTTCCATACCCTGCCAAGGATAACTGTTGGCCAGACCTGCCAAAAAATCAGTGGGCAGAGGCTCAAAAACAAGTTGCATCTCTCATGCACATGGGGGCTATTCAACAAGTGCCACAGCAAGAGCAGGGACAAGGATTTTACTCAAGACTGTTCTTGGTACCCAGAAAGGACAAAGCATGGAAACCAATTCTGGACCTATCTATTCTAAACACTTACCTGGATATACCCAAATTCAAGATGTTGACCTTGCAGCAGCTTCTGCCCATGCTGGGCAGCAAGGCTTGGCTCATGACTTTAGACCTAAAAGAGGTATACCTGTATGTCCCAGTCAGAGAGTCATGTAGAAGATACCTCAGATTCAGAGCTCCCTGAAAGCATTACCAATTCTCTGCACTGCCCTTTGGCTTATCTACTGCGCTCTGGGTCTTCACAAAGTGCCTGGCACCAGTAATTGCTTACTGCAGACAAAAAGGAATACAAATATATCCTTGGACGACTGCCTCATTCAAGCAGAGAACAAGGACATTCTACTACAGCATCTGGCATTTGTAAAGAAACTTTTAACATGCCTAGGGTACACAGTCAACGAAAAGAAATCAAAACTAGTACCCTCACAAGAGATAATATTCCTGGGTGCAAGCTTAAATACAACTGCCCAGATGGCTTATCTCACGCAAGACAAGCAAAGGCAACTGACTACCTATTTCAAGGAAATGTCAACAAAGGCCCAGTTATCTGCAAGAAAAATTCTGCAGGCTTTGGGCTTCATGGCATCCTGCATCCTACTAATTCCATATGCAAGACTGCATATGAGGAAACATCAGTGGTACCTAAAAAGTGTCTGGTCACAGCATTGCCACAGCCTGGAAACAATGATTGCTCTCATTCCCCGCCTGCAACAGGAGTTTCGATGGTGGGCAAAGGCTTGTCACCAAAACAAGGGACAGCCATTCTCAATACCCCCAGCCAGGCAGAACCTTATGACAGATGCATCAAATTATGTCTGGGGCGCCCACATGGCAGGAAGAGGTATTCAGGGCATCTGGTCCGCAAACCAAATGCATCTGCATATCAGTCAAAAGGAGATGCTAGCTGTTCAAAATGCCCTGATAGCCTTCAAGGACCTAATTCATCCGGGACAACTTCTGATAAAGACCACGGTCATCTGGTACATAAACAATTAGGGGGGCATTCACTTTTACCCCCTTTGCAGAGAAGTAGGGGGGCATTCACTCTTACCCCCTTTGCAGATTAGTCATGGCTTTATGGGACACAGCATTGACTTACCAAGTTCATCTGCAGGCACAATTCCTGCCAGGAAAGGAAAATACTGTGGCAGACGAACTAAGCAGAAATCTCATGGATCCCCACGAGTGGCACCTGGATCCACAAGTCTTCAGCATGATAACAAAGAAATGGGCACACCAGGACATAGATCGATTTGCCTCCCCTCACAGCAATCAACTAAAAAGATTCTGCACAAGGACTTATCACAGATAAGCATGGAAAGTGGACGCCTTATCTTTCAGCTGGACAAACCTATCAGTATATGCCTTTCCTCCACTGCCCCTCCGCCCCAAAATACTCCTAAAGGTCAGACAGGAGAAACCAAAAATGATTCTGATTGCCCCAGACTGGCCACACCAGTACTGGTATCCGATCTTAAGGAACTTGTCTCAATGCCCAGCCTGGACCTTACTTCAAACACCTCATCTACTGACCCAACAAAAGTATCAGATTCTGCACAGCCAACTCGGGACCCTAAACCTGGCAGCATGGCGGATAATGTAGCCATACAAAGCACACCTCTCAGTAAAGCTGTGATGAATGTCATTTTAGAAGCCAGAAGGCCTAGTACTAGAAAATCCTATGCTGGAAAATGGAAGAGATTTTGTGCTTGGAACCAAGCTCAAGGAACTGATACAGCTGCCCCAAATATTCCTCAGATTTTGCAATACTTAACTGAGATGCTGGACAAAGGCCTATCTTTTTCATCAATTAAAATCCATGCCTCTGCCATTTCGGCTCATTACAATACAGAGCCACCACTCTTTTCTTATCCTTTATTAAGGCAGTACCTCAGAGGAGACAAAAAATTAAGGCTTCCAAGGAGAACACCAACACCTGCATGGGACCTCATTTATGTCCTCCTTTTGAGCCAGCTGCTACTGCTGATATAAACTTTTTATCTTGGAAAACAGCTCTGCTCCTAGCAATAACTTTTGCAAGACGAGTGTCAGAGCTACAGGCTCTCATGGCTGTGGAACCCTTTATCATTTTTTATCCGGACAGGGTCTCTGAGGACAAACCCTACATTTATGCCTAAGGTAGTATCCAGTTAGCCCTTAACCAAACTGTTCATTTGCCAACTTTTTTATCCAAATCCACAGAACAAGGGGGAGAAAATTCTGCATTCTTTGGACGTACACAGACAACTTAGATTCTACTTGGATAAAACTAAAGTTTTCAGAATGACAGAGCAATTCCTAGTGGCTTATGCTGCAGGATCACAAGGAAAGGCCATCTCCAAGCGGACTGTTTCAAAGTGGATAGGTCACTGCATTCATTTCTGCTACTCTCAGCATGGCAAACCTGTGCCTAAGGACATTAGGCCACATTCAACCAGAGCTGCAGCCACTTCTGCAGCCTTTATCAGGGGAGTACCAACCAAAGATATTTTAAAAGCTGCTACTTGGAGTTCAGTGCATACCTTTACAAAACATTACAATCTGCCACTTTACTCTAAATCCAGGGCAGGCTTTGCCACTGCAGTTGTGCAGGACCTCATAGCCGCCCCTAATGCTATTTAGTTCCATCCTCCCATCCATAGCTTTGAGAATCTACCCAAATGTAATGACTGCAACAGTGAAACACGAAGAACGTAGTACAATGTAGATGTTCAAGTGTATTCACTGTTGCAGTCCAGGTTACTCACCCACCATCCCCCTTATTTTTGCTGGAACTTATCTTTCCTTCTCTGATCTGTACAATCTATGTGGTATGTTTGCTTATAGATGAAGGTAAAGTTTATTTTGATGCATGTATGTGTTACTTACATATATTTAGCATACCGTTTTTGGGGCACCTGACATCTGGGGCAAGAAAAACTGAAGAAAATGGTGTCGGCTGCATCTTTTATACCCCTGACGACCTGACGTCAGGGAAGGGGTGACAGCAACTGACGCAGGACCCAAGACTTTGGAATTCAGGCCGACTGAGGGCAACCTGCCAGCAGGATAACCCAAATGCAATGACTGCAACAGTGAATACACTCGAACATCTGCATTTATTGTAAGTGTACACAACTGTACTTTGTCTGTGCACATCCAAGGAGTGCATTATTCATTCCCCTTTGTTCTGTGGATTAGAAAAAAGGTTGGCAAATGAGTGGACTGATTAAGGGCCACACTGGATACCACCTTGGGCATAAAGGAGGGATTGGTCCTGAGGAACACCCTGTCCACATGAAAGATGATGAAAGGCTCCACTGCCATGAGGGCCTGTAATTCAGACACCCTCCTTGCTGAAGTGATGGCTAGAAGGAAGGCTGTTTTCCAAGAAAGGAATTTCAACGCTGCATTTGCAGCTGGCTCAAAGGGAGGTAGAGTTGGCTTTTCCAATACAAAGTCAAGGTCACAGGCTGGAGTAGGGGCTCCCCTGGGTGGTCTTAGGTTTTTGGCCCCTCTGAGGAATTGCTTCAGCAGTGGATGAGAGAAGAGGGGTGGCTCTGTATTACAATGAGCTGAAATGGCCGAGGTATGAATTTTGATGGAGGAGAAGGAAAGACCCTTGTGAAGCATCTCAGTTAAGTAGTGAAGAATATGCGGTAAGTTGGGCACAGCTGTGTCCATCCTCTGTGTTTGGTTCCAGGAACATAATCTTTTCCATTTTTCAGCATAGGATTTTCTAATACTAGGCCTCCTTGCCTCCAGAATGGCATCCATCCCATGCTTACTGAGGGATGGTAACGGAGAGATCATGAAATTAGCCAGGCTGCAAGGTTCAGGGTTTGAAGCTGTGGGTGCAGAATCTGACCCGCCTGCTGGGACAGCAGGGCAGGGGTCTGAGGCAGGCGCCATGGTTCCAGAAGTGACACACTGTGCAAGAGGGGGTACTGGTATTGGCATGGCCAGTCTGGTGCAATAAGTATTGTCCTTGGTTTGTCCTGTTTGATCTTTAATAGCACTTTGGAGAGGACAGGCAGAAGGGGAAAGGCATAAACTGATAGGTTTTTCCATGTGAAGGACAGGGCATCCACTTTTCCAAGCTTGTCTGTGGTGAGTCTTTTCCATGTGAAGGACAGGACATCCACTTTCCAAGCTTGTCTGTGGTGAGTCTTTTCCATGTGAAGGACAGGGCATCCACTTTCCAAGCTTGTCTGTGGTGAGTCCTTGTGCAGAATGTGTCCAATTGGTAGTTCTGAGGGGAGGCAAACAGGTCTATCTCTGGGCTCCCCCATTTGTTTCTCAAAATGTTGAATATCTTTGGATCCAGTTTCCACTCGTGTGGGTCCATGAGATTTCTGCTTAGGTAGTCTGCCAGTGTATTTAGCTTGCCTGGCAGGAATTGAGCTTGTAGGTGCAGTTGGTAGCTCAAGGCTGTGTTCCACAGAGTCATGGCTAGTCTGCAGAGAGGGTATGCGTGAGTTCCCCCCTGCTTATGTACCACATAACAGTAGTGTTGTCCATCTTTACCAATAATTGTCCTGGAAGAATGTGGTCCTTGAAGGATGTCAGAACATTCTGTACAGCTAACATTTCTTTTTGATTGATATGCAGATGCATTTGACTCTGCTTCCATTTGCCCTGAATGCACTGCCCTGCCAAGTGAGCCCCCCCCATGTATAATCTGATGCAGCTGTTGTTAGGGTTTGGGCGGCAGGGGGTAGAGAGAATGGCAGTCCCTTGTTTTGGTGGCAGGCCTCTGCCCACCAAAGGAACTCCATCTTTAGACAAGGTATGTTAGCAATCATTGAGTCTAGGTCCTGATAATGTTGACACCATAGGCTTTTTAAATACCATTGTAGTTTCCTCGTATGCAGTCTTGCAATATGGAATTAGTAGAATGCAAGAGGCCCTGAACCCTAGGGCTTGCAGTATTTTCCTTGCAGATAGCTGGGTCTTTATGGCCAGTTTTTTTAAATAGGCTGTCAAATGAACTTGTTTCTCTGGCGTGAGGTAGGCCATCTGGGAAGTTGTATTCAAGCTTGCTCCCAGGAATACAATTTGTTGGCAGGGTACTAGATGTGATTTATTTTCATTTATAGTGTACCACAGAGAAGTCAGTAATTTCTTTACAAATGCCAGATGATTTAATAGTATGTCCTGGATTTCTGCCTGAGTTAGACAATCATCCAGGTATGGGTATATTTGAATATTTCTTTGCCTGCAAAATGCAATGACTGGAGCTAGGCACTTTGTGAATACCCTGGGTGCAGTAGATAAGCCAAAGGGCAGTGCAGAGAACTGATAGTGCATGTAGTCTGCTCTGAAGCGTAGGTATCTTCTGCAAGATTCCCTTATTGGGATGTGCAGGTAGGCTTCCTTTAAATCCAGTGTTGCCAGCCATGCATTTTTGCCTAGCATGGGAAGCAGCTGATGAAGAGTTAGCATTTTGAATTGCCAAAAAAGTGTTTAGGATAGACAGGTCCAGGATAGGGCTCCAGTAATTGTCTTTTCTGGGTACCAGAAAAAGTCTTGAGTAGAAACCTTGCCCCCCATTCTTCCTCTGGGACAGGTTGAATAGCCCTGATGCTCAGAAGAGAGAGAGAACTTGCTTTTGAGCCTCTGCCCACTGATTTGGGGGTAGGTCTTGCCAACTGTTTGGGGTTGGTAAGGAGTGGAAGTGAAATCTGTATCATTGGGAAACTATTTATAAAACCCATTTGTCTTGGGTAATGAGTTCCCAGTTTTTTGCATGCAGGGCGATCTTTCCCCCTAAAGGAACAGTCAGTTGAGCAGGGCTTGGAAGGTTTAAAGTTAAGTCATTGTGACAGTTTACCATAGGGGTGTGTCTTACTACTCCCAGCTTTGGAAGTGGGAGGCCCCCTACTGCTTAGGCCTGTGAGTACCTTGGGACTGAAGCATGGGCGTTCTGATGGTTCTGGGTTTGGACTGAGAAGGCCTGGAAGAGGCAGGAAAGGACCATTTCTTAGAAGGCCAGTGCCTACTAAATCTGAGAGGCAGTACTTGCAGGAAATCTTTAACAGTTTGCATAGATTTAGCTTTTTCCTCCATCTTTTTAAGTACTTCTGCTTTGTTGCCAAACAGGCGGTCTTGGTTTAAGGGAGCATCCACTAATTTAGCTTTAACATGATCTGGCAAAGATTGCTCCTTAAGCCAAGCATGCCTTCTAAGTACAGACCCAGTGACAGCAGCCCTGCAAGATGCCACTAATGAATCAAAACCACATTGCAAAGTATGTTTTCCAACTTGTTCAGCAGAATGCATTAAATCCTGTAATTCTTTATTTTCAGCACAGTCAGGAATCACCATCATTTTCTGTTTAAGCAATCCAATAATATGCTGCTGATACTTTTAAGATATGAAACTGGCAGTTTAAGGGCCTAATGGCTAAAGTCACAGCTGTATATACCTTTTTACCCCATCTGTCCAGGGCCCTGGAATCTTTATCAGAGGAGGTAGGGTTTTTGGCAGTAGTAGCCTTAATGCCTTTGGGTCCCTGTGAAATGGTGTCGGGATCTGCAGTAGGATTCTTAAAAAGGAACTTGTGAGCATCAGGTACCCTGTAATACCTCTCAAGTTTTCTGGGAGCTGGAGGTGAAGAGTCAGAGGCCAGGCTAGATTCCGAGAAGGCATAATCTACAATGTCCAGTACAGGAGGGATAGCTAAAGGCCTGTGTTGATGTATACACTCTAAGATCTACATTTATGGTAAGTGTACACAACTGTACTTTCTTTCACTCCTCTCTAAAATACTGGAAAAATGCATCCATGCCCAACTCCTCAACCACCTGCTTGAAACTCAAATTCTGTCACCCACTCAGCATGGTTTCCGACCAGGACACACAGCACCAGTACTGGTCTACTATCCTTCCTTGATACAGTTAACCAGGCATGAGGTTCTGTTAAAATAATTGCTTCACTTTTCCTCAACCTCTCTAAAGCTTTCGATACCATTTCCCACAATTTCCTCCTCTCTAAACTATCCACCCTCCACCTTTCTCTTCCTACTCTACAATGGTTCAATAGCTATCTCTCCAAAAGGCAATCCACCAAATGGCAACAATCTTACTCTCCCTTCCTCAGTACTTTCACAGGGGTACCCCAAGGCTCCATACTTGGTCTTCTCTTATTTAGCATCTTTATTAACAACTTTCACTCCGCGGGTGGTGGTGCTGCGGTAGTGTTGTCGCCTCACAGTAAGACGCTGTCCGGTTCAATTCTCAGCTAGAGCGTCTTCTGCGTGGAGACATGCGTGAATGGGCGTACCTTCATTGAAGGTTGTGCATCAGGGCTGGTAAATTGGCACGTAAAAATCAACTACCAATCATTAGTGGACCGGAGTTCCGCTGTGGTGACCCCTAACCGGGAAAAGCCGAAAGACACAACATTAACAACTTTCACTCCACTCTCCATCAGTGCTCAATAATCTAGTATGCTGATGACTCTATACAATAATGTGTACTGCAAATTCCATCTCTGTACCCCAGCAAATCACCCAGAATGCCCTCGCCTCTACTGAATCTTGGATGCTTAACAATCACCTTGCCCTAAATCTGAAAAAAATGAAATTAGTAATTTTTACCCTCTAAGAAAACCACTCCCCTAGATAGAAATCTCTTCACTATACATGTCCAAGACAATACCACTATAGAAATTGTCCCACACACTAAATTAATAGGCATTATTATAGATGAATACCTTAACTTTGACCTACTCATAAAAATAACATAAACACACCAAAAGCTCGGTATGCTCTACAGGCACCAACACTTTCTTAGCCTCTCTACTAGACAAACCCTTGCAACTACCTTTTTATTACCATCTTTCCTTTATGGTGCCCCTCTCTTCACTAATATCCAAAATTCTACAAAATCCAAACTTGATGTATTGCAACAGAATAGTGATATTTGCCAAGGCTAAATTCTCATCCCACCACTGTAACTCACTGAAACAATTAGGCTGGCTGGAACTCCCCCACCATCTCTCATTCGCCCAACTAACTACAGCACCCAAAATAATCTACAGACCCACAGACTGTCCTGCTGTCTCAACTCTACTTGGAAAATACCAACCCAGCAAGCAACTAAGATCTGAAAATCATCTACTTCTAAAAGTAGAAAAGCCCACCATACCTGCTGGTCAACTCTACTCCTTTACAGTCACCAAAATATGGTACTAATTTTCACCTTCTGTAAGAAACACAAGCAGCACCACCACCTTCAAACAAATACTGAAAAACCATCTCAACTCTTCCTGGATATGTTACCTGCTCACTAACCTTACCTATTCCTCTTCTTATATGATAACTAAACTCCTTTGCTTTTTGCTACTAGTGACTGATGATACTTTCTCCGTATTTATTTATTTTTTTATCACTTGTTGATACTGGTACAATAATACTGATTTAATATATCTATGTTTATACCTCTGATTGAATTCATCCGGCAACCCGCTAAATTCCTGCTTTTTTATATATATATATAGATATATATATATATATATATATATATATATATATATATATATATATATATATATATATATATATATATATATATATATATATATGTATGTGTATATATATATATATGTATGTATATATATATATATATATATATATATATATATATATATATATATATATATATATATATATAGATATATATATATATATATATATATATATATATATATATTCTGTATATATTACTGTAATCACGATGTGTAACACTGTTTCTACTTCTGTACCAATTAATGTTTAAATATTTGCTGTATCTATGTTCTTGTTGGAGCTTTTCTCCCTGGGCCTCCTCTGAAAATGGGCTCTCTTAGGCCCAGTGAACTTTCCCGGTAAACAAATGCAATAAAATAAGTAAATAAAATAAATGAAAATTGGCCTCTTTAGAAAGAAAAAAGTAACCAGCACTGAGAATACTGTTCTGTGTGATTATCCCGGTTTGTCTTTTTAAGTAGTCATTGAAAAGCAAGAAATGGTAATTAAACCTGACTGACTAAAGAAAGCAGGGTGTATGTGAAAGCATGTAAAACCAGTGCACTGATAGGAGCTTTATAGGCTATGATGTAATATTTTAAAGCCAAACGTTGCATTTTGGGAATACTAGAGGTTGACTAAAAAAATCAAGATGCCAGACCCCATGTTGACAGACTCTGGAATTACATTTAAAACAAGTATATAGAGTCCAAACGTGGTGTTAAAATGTAGAAAACATCAAGACATGATGAAGTAAACATATTTTTTGTCTGTGGGTGCAGTTCTCCTTTAATAGAAGTACTGACCCCCCCCCCAAAAAAAAAAAAAACACTTCATAATTGAGCTTTTTAGAGCATCCGTGATTCCTTCCCATACTTACTTACTTTTGCAATCAGGATGAAATGCCAACTTGTCCATGCTTGTTATAGTGTTATCTGTGTCTGTGTGTGAACATAATTATTTTGTGTTGGGATAAGTTGCTGCTGATTACTGTTTTTGTAACAGTGTTCAACTTACTCTTGTTAGTAAAAAGAAGCATTTTGTTAATTACATGAGTTTTAAAAAATCTTGCCTTATTTCTTCATGTGACATTTTCTTTTAAAAATAAAAAATATAAAGTTAAATCCTCAAGCTGCTAGTATTTATTAAAAATCTTTGTGTCTTGTTTTTTTATGTCTAGACAGCAGCCTTAGAGTCAATAAAAAAATATGGTGTTGGTACATGTGGACCACGGGGATTTTATGGAACATTTGGTGAGTAAGGACAATTTTTCCCTTATTTACAGTATTTTCATTGCTAGCTAATGGGTGTTGTGGTTTTGGGAGCAAAAACTTACAAGGGCCTTTTTATTTAGATTTCTGGAAAAATATGAACACTAGAAAAGTAATTGGAATGCAAGTAATCATGCAGTTACATATTTTAAGGGGACACAAAATCTACACTTTATGGGATCTGCTGTCATGTATACCCACCACAGTAGAAATCTTTCAGGAAATCCCAGGAGACTGTCAGTGAATGAGTAAACATATTGGGTATTCAGAAAGTTTTGCAGTGCCGTATCTGAGCCCTGGATATCAAAGATGACATAATGCATTGTGGCCCACTACCAGTTAGATGTATATTAGGGGAAACATGGCTGCAGTGTTCAGAGAAACGAGATGCATACTAAGTTGTATATCACTGGCATTAGTCAAGTCACTTTACCTATAGGTAGAATGCTCAAGCCTATGTGCATCGACCATACACAACAAAGCATCTCATAGCTGCAGCATGAGCACAATGAATAAGCCTCAGATGGCCTGCACAGCAAACTGCCAACTCAGTTTGCAGTTTGTCATTCAAAGGGGAAGGTAGGGCAGAAATGGAGAAAGAGCAGATACAGGAATAAACACACAACTAAGAAAAAGGAAAGGTTTATAGGGGACTAGGAAGGGGCATCTGTTTTAGTGTGACAGATTCCTGTTTTATTTTTTAAGAAGTGTAGATGGGGCAGAAAACAGGAGTTTGGTGGGAAAGAGAGTAGGGAGGGCAGTAGGAACAAGACACATGGATGTAAAATGCAGACTGAGATAAACTGGTTGTGTGGACAGAAGGGGGGCAACAGTGGTAGGAAGCAGAGACGGACCAGGGGGAGGGCAACTGGCGATTGAGACGATTAGATTGTTGGGAGAATCTGACTATAGAGAATAGGTATTAACATATAAGGAAGAGGACACTGTGATGGTGGATAGGGCAGGGTACAGAGGGCCTGTCTGGCTCCAAGGAGAAACCACCTAGATATCAAGTCACCACCATTGCTGACATTATGTCCAGTCATGCAGCTCTTATCAGCCATACCAGGAAGAGTTTCATTTTAAGAGTCCAGCTGCTGCCACACCTTGGATGTGATAAGTTACCACATCTAAATATAGATGATGGGGGATATGCTGTGCCACTGTCAGATGAGGAGCTTCTGCCTACCTCCTGAGAAACGGTGACAAGTGAACCCTCTACGTCACCTTCAGCAGAGTGACCTTTTAACTCTCTGCTGAGAAGCAGCTCTGGTGACTGCTGATAAGCCAGTGCCAGGCAATCTGATGTAAATCTTCATTCATTCCTTACTGATGGGCTCGGAACAGATACTCTGTTCCAACTCAGGCACTGTACCAAGCTTATGTCGGCCAAAAAACTCTCATGGAAAGATTACCCATAGTGCCTCTGTCCCCATTACCTCAGATCTCGTTTGCCGCGTACTGACTAGGACATGTCAAGCCTTTCACTCTCAGCTAAGTGGTTTTTGCTTGTTGTTATAACCTTGGTTTGTTGTTGAATCTTTGTTTGTATTATATTACCTCTCACTAACCCTATTTTCTGGTAAAGTGCTTCGTTTTCCCCCTTTACTGTTTTCTCAGGTATTTCTTCCTACCATCGTTGGTAGCTCCTGCCTTACCCTTGGAATACCATTGTTGATACCTTTTTTTTTCCTCCTCCTTTTATATCTTTAAAAAAAAAAGTGTGTGTTTTTGTGTGCTGTATCATTATATCTTTGGTAGGATCTTTTGTTGTTGATATTACTGATTTTGCAGGTGTAGGGCTTTGATTTTTATGCGGTTATGGTGGATAAGAAAGGGACCACTGGGTTCAAAGCTTGCAACCAGTGTGCCTGTAAAATGCCCAATTTGGACGAGCATTCCTCTTGAGTTTATTGCTTGAATGTGCCTCATCTGATTCAGCCACCTTGTGATATTTGAGCGGGCTTTAGTACTCGTACTCTCAATGAGAGATGCAACAAACTCATTCTTAAAGGACTACTCAGATCTCCTCCTTGGAGGCTCTTTCTGCATTGGAGGGTTCATCCCCTCCCAGAAAAGATCAGAAGAGGAGGAGCCATTCTGTTCCCTCTTCTCCTAAAGATTCAGATTCTAAGTCTTTAGAGCCTAGACCCAAAGTACCAAAATTGTCTTCAACAGTTCCCTCAGCTCCAGTGCGCAAAACCCCCTTCTTGTTGGTGCCTTTGGTGGAACCGACCCTGATTATGACTGCTAGACTGCATCCTCCTACATCAGCACTGGGACTTGAGTTCCCCCACTTCGATGCCGACTACTGAACTGAAATCTGATCAGACCTTTTCAGTACAGACTGCCATGGCTCCGTTTCCATAGTACCGACCATGACTACATCTGTTCAGATTCTCCATTCGACCCAAACAATAGTCTCCAATTCCAGTCACTTCCCCCCTCCCTACTGCATTTTCTACAGGCCCATCGACCTTTGTGTCGAAGGGAGAGCTCATAGCTCGGACCAGATACTCCCTGTCGATGGACCCATTCTCAGGACAACTGTATAGCCCTTTTTTGGAACTTCCAGACTCCCTGTCGGGGATATCCACCAGATCCTCCAGGAGCCTATCAGAACTCGACGTGGTCAGACTTGTGGATCAACTTTTGATTGCTAGTGGGTTAACTTCCCTTAGTAAAGCCTGTATCCCATTCAGAGCAGAGGAGTTCACCCCGCAGACTCCATCTTGTACTCCTCCTTCGACCTCTCTGGGTCTGAAGCACTCACCTCCAATGCCTTTTCTGGTTCCAGCTGTCACGATTCCTGCGGCATCCCCGTCGGTGGCACCGATGATCTTCCTATGGACGTTGACTCCTTTGGAACTGAGCCATCCTCAGGGTTGTGACTGGCTTGTTGGCATAGAGGGTCCTAGCCCGGCACCGTGTGCTACTGCCCTGATGACCACTGTGGATCCGAGTCCCCTTGAGGTTCCTCTCCTGGTGGCGGGTCTGTCGGAGCAGGATGTGACCCTGGTTCCAAGGTTGTCCCCCTCTGTTCCAGGCTCCCATCCCTCTTCAGGCAGACCTGCCTTTCAGGCAATGGAAAGGGCCCTGGCCTCTGCAGGTACTCAGCTGGCCCCACAGGCATCGGAACACCATATGTACATTCCTCCTAGGCCTCCGTTGGCAGTCTGCCACTCCAGGACACCGTGCATGGGAGCCATAAATACCCTTGAACAGGGTACCCTCTCTCCCGAGTCCTTTTCGGAAGCCCCTGCTGAGGAGGTTCCAAGGAAGAGAATGTGCAAGAGGAAGCACGTAGACTCCCCGGAAGAGTCTCTCATGGAAGACACTGACTATGATGAAGGGGAAGGGTCCCCAAAATCTCCTCCTGAAGATGTCTCCTTCGGAGACATCCTTGAAATCCTAAAAGCGAGGAGATTGGAAGTCCTCAAACCCATCCCCTGAGGAGTCTGCATTCTTGCATGCCTTCTGTGCCAGGCCCTCTACCACCTGGGTGACCCCACCTGCTGATGAGCTTGTCCGGCTCGTCATGCAGCACGCCTGGAATAAGCCAGATTCCATTGAGCATATCCCCCGGAGACCAGATAAATTCTTATATCCCCCCGAAGATAGCCTCATTGGTCTAACGGATTGCCTGTGAACGCTACGGTGGTGCAGCAATGAAGAAAGAGCCTAGCCGAGGAAAACCACACTGTTCATTTCCCGAACAAGGAGCCCCGGGCACTGGACAGACTAGGGAAGCGGATGTTCGCCTCTTCAACCTTTACCATTCCGTTATTGAATTATCTGGCACATTTCACTAGGCTCCAGAGGGATCTCATTACGGAGCTCTGTGGAACACTAGTGGGAGCTATATCTGACTAGGTCCGGATAAGGTGGCCTCACAGCTCACAACTTTAGAATCCATCTCTAACTCATCTGAGAGAGTGGTCTCCCATGCAGCTGAAGGGGGGAGGCAAGATCAGCGGGTGCAGGAGTTGTCATGAGACGTTAAGCGTGGATGCGTCTCTGTGACTTCGTGGAGCCTTTCAAGGCTTCCTTCCTCGACGCTCCAGTCAAGCCTTCCTCCCTTTTTGTATCCAAAGTGAAAGACGCGCTAACCAGGTGTGAGCAGGATGGTAAGACCCTGTCTGCCATAGGTGTCTGTTTTTCCAATCCCCAACGATACGTCTGTAAGAATCTGAGGAAAATGTGGCACAAGAAGTCCCAGGGTCCTTTCCGTGACGCACGTGGTGAACATACCCTATGGGACAGAGGGGGTAACTCTTACGGAAGAATTCCCTTCCATGATGGGGGGGTCCGCGCAATCAGGGTTCCAGAGAGGCTTTCTCTGGCAAGCCCTACCTGCACTCCTGAAGAGCGACCCAATTGCTTTCCTCTGGAAGCAATCAGGGGACGTTTCTCACTGCATCAACACGCCTAACAAAGTATCACCTCAGACTCCTGGGTGCAGCAGATTATTACCAGAGGTTATCACATCCCCTTCAATCTTCACCCCAAATCTCCAAAACATATTCCTGACATTCCACCCAGTCAAAGGGAATCTGCAGCTCAAGAGGTTCTAAAGCTTCTTCAAAAAAGAGTCATCCAAATAGTCCCACCAGACCAGATAGGATCTGGGTTCTACTCCAGGTTATTTTTAGTGCCAAAAAAGACAGGGGACTGGAGACCCATTTTGGACCTCAGTATCTTAAACAAGTTTGTCAAGCAGACAAAGTTTCAGATGGTCATGGTTCAGGCTATACTTCCTTTCCTGGAAAAAGATGATTGGATGTGCTCTATAGATCTTTGGGATGCATATTACCACATAAAGATGGACAAACGATCCAGAAGATTCCTTCGCTTCTGCCTGGGAGCCAATCATTGCTAGTTTTACGCACTGCCCTTTGGCATCTCTACAGCCCCTAGAGTGTTTACCAAATACATGGCAGTGACAGCAGCTCACCTGAGACTGCAGGGATTCTGGGTGTTTCCGTATCTGGACGATTGGCTCCTAACTGGCCCCACCAAGCGTATATTGATAATGGCATGACAGTACACTCTACTACAGGCACAGTGTTTAGGGATTTCCATAAATATGGGGAAGAGTCAGCTGACCCCAGCCCAGTCTTTGGAATTCATAGGGACAATGCTGAGGACACTCTTGCATAGTCTCCCTTCCTCATCACAGATTGGAAAGACTTTTCATATCCGAGCAGTACTTCCCCAAGACAAGTGCTTAGTCAGACAGTCCTTCAAATCTTGGGATCAATGGCTTCAGCAATAACAATTGAATTGCTAGCAAGACTACATATGAGAATACTTCAGTGGCTCCTATTAACACAATGATCAATGTTAACTCACCCATTATTTTTCCAAATTCGTTTAATGGATCTATGCAAGAAGGACTTACTGTGGTGGATGCAGCCAGACCTATCTCTATGGAGCCAGCCCTTTATCTCCCCCACAGGCCAAGGCCACAGTGACCAAGGATGCTTCCCTGACTGGGTGGGGGGGGGCATTTTCAGGGACAGATGGTCCAAGGCACGTGGTCATCAGCAGAGGCCCATTTGCATATCAGTGTCCTGGAACTAAGAGCGGTGCCTCTAGCATTGCATGCATTCCACCATGCCCTTCCGTCTGGGACCGTTGCTATCCAGACAGACAACATGTCAGTGGTAACAAACAAGGGGGGAACCAAATCCTATCCTCTGTGCCGGGAAGCCATGAGGATTTGGCAATTGGCGATAGCTTCCAACTGCTTTCTAATAGCAATGGACATTCCCGGGGATTCCAACGTGATTGCAGACAAATTGAGCAGTTGCATTCTCCTACCTCACGAGTGGTCCCTCAGTCCTGCAGTGGCGTCAATGATTTTCGATCGCTGGGGCCAGCCTTGCCGCGACTTGTTTGCCTCACCCATAAATCACAAGTGCAGAAGCTACTTTGCCCTAATCCCCCTCAGGGGGAATCTCGGAGAGATGCGCTCACGCATGATTGACCCACTGGACTGCTCTACTCTTTTCCTCCGATTCCATTGATCCCGCATGTCTTGAAGCAACCAATTCAGTTGAGAAACAAAGTAATCCTCATTGCTCCTTATTGGGCTCAACAAGTTTGGTTTCCCTTTCTATGGTCTCATCTAGTATGCAAACCTTGGATTCTGGATCCAACTCTGGAATTACTGTCGCATCCTCAAGGGATGATCTACCCGAACCTCTCCAGCCTCCAGCTGACGGCTTGGTTCCTCCACTTCCAGTAATTGCTAGGCAGAAGAACCTTTCCTCACCCTGTCTGCGACATTCATCTGGCTTCCCATAAGCCTTCCACCAGGAAATTGTATTGTGATAAATGGAAGAGATTTAGTTTATGGGCTTGGGATAATAACATTGATCCTGGTTCAGCCTCAGTTCCTGATGTACCTTTATTATCTTTCTGGCCTATTACATTCCAGAGTAGCAGCTTCTACGATTCGGTTTCACCTGTCTGCTATTTCCAGTTTTCACAATGGCTTCGGGGACACCTCCTTGATTTCTCATCGCCTCTGTAAAACTTTTCTGAAAGGGGCTTCTCACATCAGACCCTCCTATTGAATCTTGGAATCTCACCCTCGTGTTGCAGGCGCTAACTAAAGCTCCATTTGAACCTACAGCCAATTGTAACATGAAATTTCTCTCATGGAAGACTTTTTCTGGTGGCTATTACTTCTGTACATAGGATATCTGAGCTTCACGCCTTGTGTTTCAAATGTCCCTACTTAATTTTCCATAAGAATAGAGTATCGCTTCAGACTAATCCTTCCTTCCTGCCCAAAGTAATTTCAGAGTTAACCATGAACCCAGACTATCAATTTACCAGTGTTCTTCCCTAATTTTTCAAATAAAGGGGAGTACTGTCTTCACTTACTGGATGTGCACAGGCAATTATGGTTCTACCTGGACAGAAGAAAATCCCTTAGGAAATCCGATCAGCTTTTTCTCTCATTTTGGGCCTAAAACAGGAGGCTCAGTTTCCAAGACAACTTTGTCCAAATGGTTAAGAAATTCCATATGATGTTCATCGTGTTTCACTGTTGCAGTCATTACAATTGGGTTATCCTGCTGGTAGGCTACCCGCAGTCGGCCTGAATTCTAGGTCTGGCGTTGGTTGCTGTCGCCTCCTCCCTGACGTCAGTCTTTCTTGGCGCGCTGTGCCCGAAGCAAAAGTAGTTCGCAAGTGCCAGTCGGCCGACTCCTGAGATTTTCAAGTTTGAATTTCAGATCCGAAGTCTTCATTAAAAGCCAAGTACCCTGTTGGGGAAACTTTTTTTTCTTGCTCCAGACCAATGTCAGAAAAAGTTAATAATTGTATTTTTTGTGGGGAAGTAAATACCTCATAAGGATTTTCATTCTTACTGCATTCCTTGCCTAGGCCCTGACCACGACGTGGCTAGTTGTCGGTCTTGTGCTAGATTTAACCAACGCACTATTAAGCGTCTGTACGATTTTGCATTTCATTACTTTGGCAGAAGATTTAATTATATAATGTCGTCGGAACAGCCGACTACCGGAGTTTACAAAAAACGCAAAGAAAAGGACAGGCATCCGAGGTCCAAAACCGACGACGAGGCTTCTTCTAGGCCAGTCACCGGTTCTCAGTGAGGTGCTTTCGCAGCCCCTGACGACCGCTACTTTAGAGGCGCAGGCCGATACCGACTCCCAAGTGGAGTCAGCCAGGCCTACAGAAACTCAAAGTACTGGACCTTCGGAAACCATGCCCTTAGATTGGTCCAGAGCCGCTGAGCAGGTATCGGCTTCTGAGGGCGTTTTCAGGCCTACACAATTATATGTTAAAACAACTTCAGCTTCAAAGGCAAAGACTAAAGCAGCTTTAAAGACAAAGAAACAAGTACAACAGCCCCATGGGCAGGCCTCCATGCCTAAAAAACAGATCCTCAAAATGGCCGAAGACCTGATTACTTTGATCAGGGTTTCTCATCCCCCTCCTGACAGGTGGCCTAGGCAAGAGATAGAATATGACTCTTCAGGTCAGGTTTCCATTTCATCTGATTCCTCTTCTGATCAGGAATACTCTCTTCCTCCTTATGAGGATTCTGATGCTGAAGAATCTATCCCCTCAGCTTCTCCTCCTGAGGATTATTCTTTTGGGGAAACACTGCATACCATGAGGGAGCATTTCCACTGGGAGAGCCAAGATTACTCAGAATCTAAGAAAAGGCTCAGAGACTTTCTTTTACTGCCTCAGCACAGCCCCCTTGCTATTCCACCTGTGCTAGACATTGTAGATGATGTATTTTCAGAGTCCAGTCTGACTCCTTACCTCCAGCTCCTATTAAGCCAGACAGATACTACAGGGTTCCAGACTCCGACAAATGTCTTTTTAAAAACCCTGCTGCAGACCCAGAAACTATCTCTCAGGGTCCCAAGGGGGTCAAGGCTTCCACTGCAAAAAACCCTACCCCCTCTGACAGAGATTCCAGGGCACTGGACAGATGGGGAAAAAGATTTACACTTCTGCTACCTTGGCTATAAGGGCTTTAAATTGTCAGTTTCATATGCTTAAATATCAGCAATACATTATGTCACTGACTAAACAGAAAATGTTGACAAATTCTGAATGTGTAGAAAATAAAGAAATGCAGGATTTATTGCATTCAGCTGAACAAGTTAGAAAGCATACTTTACAATGTGGTTTTGATTCTTTGGAGGCCTCCTGCAGAGCCGCTGTTACGGGCTCTGTAATTAGGAGGCAAGCATGATTAAAGGAACAGAATCTGCCTGATCATGTTAAAACCAAATTATTAGATGCTCCATTTCAGCATGATACCTTGTTTGGTGTTAAAGAAAATGGAGGACAAAGCCAAATCTTTGCAAACAGTCAAGGATTTCTTACAGATACAGCCTCCAAGATGTAGCAGACACTGGTCTACAAAGAATTGGTCCTTTCCAGTGTCAGACAGGCCACAAAGAGGCAGATACAGACTTCCTAAAGGCAGATCCCATCCCCAAGGCTCATACAGGTCTAAACAATGGGTTGCTTCTACCTCCAAAAGCGGAGAAGACAAGTCACAGCCATACAGAAAGCAGTCCCAATGACTTGCCCCTGCCAGCGTCAAGCACTTATTCTGTGGCAGCTCCTTTAGGGGGAAAATTAGCACTTTTTTTCTCTAAACTGGCACTTAATCACCCAGGACAAATGGGTCTTGAACACAGTGTCACAAGGTTACAGGTTCCACTTTCACACCCTGCCAAGGGCAAACGGTATGCCAGACCTGCCAAAAAATCAATGGGCAGAGGCACAAAAGCAAGTTTCATCCCTCGTGGACATGAGGGCCATTCAGCAAGTACCACAGCAAGAGCAGGGACAAGGATTTTAGTCAAGACTTTTCTTGGTGCCCAGAAAGGACAAAGCCTGGAGGCCAATACTGGGCCTGTCTATTCTAAACACATACCTGGATATTCCAAAATTCAAAATGTTGACTCTGCAGCAGCTTCTGCCCATGCTGGGCAAGAAGGCTTGGCTTGTAACCTTAGACCTAAAAGAGGCATACCTGCATGTCCCAATCAGACAATCATGCAGAAGATACCTCATATTCATAGCTGGCTCAACACACTACCAATTCTCTACACTGCCCTTTGGCTTATCTACTGCGCCCAGGGTCTTCACAAAATGCCTGGCACCAATAATTGCATTTTGAAGACAAAGAGGAATACAAATATATCCTTACTTGGACGACTGCCTTATTCAAGCAGAGAACATGGACATACTACTACAGCATTTGGCATTTGTAAAAAGATTACTAACATGCCTAGGGTACATAGTAAACAAAAAGAAATCAAAACTTGTACCCTCTCAAGAGGTAATATTCCTGGGTGCAAGCTTAATTGCAACTGTCCAGATGGCTTATCTCATGCCAGACAAAGGCAACTGACTACTTATTTCAAAATGTTGGCAACAAACACCCAGTTAACTGCAAGAAAAATTCTGCAGGCTTTGGGCTTCATGGCATCCTGCATTCTGCTAATTCCATATGCAAGACTGCATATGAGGAAACTACAATGGTATCTAAAAAGTGTTTGGAATCAACATTGCCACAGCCTGGAAACAATAATTACTCTCATTTTCTGCCTGCAACAGGAGTTTCGATGGTGGGCAAAGGCCTGTCACCACAACAAGGGGCAGCCATTCACCATACCCCCAGCCAGGCAGATGTTGATAACAGATCCATCAGATTATGCCTGGGGGGCCCACATGGCAGGAAGATGTATTCAGGGCTCATGGTCCGCAATCCAAATGCATCTACATATCAATCAAAAAGAGATGCTAGCTGTTCAAAATGCCCTGACAGCCTTCAAGGATCTACTTATTCCAGGACAACTACTGATAAAGACGGACAATACTACAGTCGTGTGGTACATAAACAAGCAAGGAGGCACACATTCCTACCCCCTTTGCAGACTAGCCATGACTTTGTGGGACACAGCATTGACTTACCAAGTACATCTGCAAGCACAATTCCTGCCAGGAAAGATAAATACTCTGGCAGACGAACTAAGCAGAAACCTCTTGGATCCTCACAAGTGGAAATTGGATCCACAAGTCTTCAACATGATAACAAGGAGTTGTGGATGCCCGGACTGATCTATTTGCCTCCCCTCACAACTGCCAACTACAGAGATTCTGCACAAGGACTTATCACAAGCAAGCATGGAAAGTGGATGCTCTGTCTTTCAGCTGGAAAAACTTAACAGTATATGCCTTTCCCCCACTGCTTCTCCTCTCCAAGGTACTCCTAAAGGTCAGACAAGAGAAACCAAAATGATACTGATTGCCCCAGAGTGACCCCGCCAGCACTGGTACCCAATCCTAAGGAACTTGACTCCATGCCCAGCATGGACATTACCTCAAATTCCTACTGACCCAACAAAACAATCAGATCCTGCACAGCCAACTCAGGACCTTAAATCTGGCAGCATGGCGGATAATGTAGCTTTTCAAAACACACCTCTCTCTAAAGCGGTGATGGATGTTATCTTGGAGGCCAGGAGGACCAGTACCAGAAAATCTTATGCAGAAAAATGGAAGAGATTCTGTGCTTGGAACCAGGCAGTAGGAATTGACATGATTGTGCCAAATATCCCTCAGATTTTGCAATACTTAACTGAGATGCTGGACAAAGGCCTATCCTTTTCATCAATTAAGATTCATGCCTCTGCTATTTCAGCTCATTACAATACAGAGCCACCTATTTTTATCATCCTTTATTAAGGCAGTACCTCAGAGGAGCCAAAAACTTGCGGCCTCCAAGGAGATCACCAATACCTGCATGGGACCTCAATTATGTCTTGGAAAAACTCACTCTGCCTCCTTTTGAGCCAGCCGCTACAACTGATATAAAATTTTTATCATGGAAAACAGTTCTGCTCCTAGCAATGACCTCTACAAGACGATTCTCAGAGCTACAGGCATTCATGGCTGTGGAACCTTTTATCATTTTCCATCCAGACAGGGTTTCTCTAAGGACAAACCCCACATTTATGCCTAAGGTAGTGTCCAGTGTGGCCCTCAACCAAACTATTCATTTGCCTACCTTTTATCCAAACCCACAGAATAAGGGTGAGAGACTTCTACATTCTTTGGACATACACAGATAACTGTGCTTCTACTTGGACAGAACCAAAGCTTTCAGAAAGACTGACAATTACTAGTGGCATATGCTGCAGGATCACAAGGAAAGGCTATCTCATAGCCAACTGTTTCAAAGTGGATAGGTCACTGCATTCGTTTATGCTATTCTCAACATGGCAAATCAGTGCCTAAGGGCATTAGGCCACATTCAACCAGAGCAGCAGCCACTTCAGCAGCCTTCCTCAGAGGAGTACCAACCAAAGACATTTTAGAGGCTGCATCCTGGAGTTCAGTGTACACTTTTACAAAGCACTACCACTTACCACTCTACTTCAAATCCAGGGCAGGCTTTGCCACTGCAGTTCTGCAGGGCCTCATAGCCGCTACTAATTCTATTTAGTTCCAGCCTCCCAACCTTAACTTTGGGATTCAACCCAATTGTAATGACTGCAGCAGTGAAACACGATGAACATAGTACAGTTGTGTACCTACCATAAATGTAGATGTTCGAGTGTATTCACTGTTGCAGTCCAGGTTACCCACCCACCATCCCCCTTATCTTTGCTGGACCTTATCTGTACTTCTCTATTCTATACAACCTATGTGGTGTATTTGCTTGTAGATGAAGGAAACGTGTTATTTAGTGCATGCATGCTTTATTGACAAATTGTTAGTCTACCCTTTTGGGGGCACCTGACATCTGGGGCAAGAAAAACTGAAGAAAATGGTGTCTGCTGCATCTTTTATACCCCTGGCGCACTGACGTCAGGGAGGAGGCGACAGCAACTGATGCCAGACCTAGACTTTGGAATTCAGGCCGACTGTGGGTAGCCTGCCAGCAGGATAACCCAATTGTAATGACTGCAACAGTGAATACACTCGAACATCTACATTTATGGTAGGTGCACAACTGTACATTTTGTTTACCATCATAGTAAATTACCCTTGCCTAAGAAAATTAGAGCACATTCAGCCAGATCTGTGGCAGCTTCGGGGCCTTTCACTCTAGGGCTGCCATGGATGATATTTGTGCAGCAGCAACATGGGCCTTTCCACATACCTTTATTAATCATTACAAATTGGATTTGGTCTCCAGAAGGAGAGCTGCCTTTGGCTCAGTGGTGCTCAGGAATATTTTTCCATAGGGCCTCCCCAGGAAACAAAGTAGCTAGGGACTCTGTCCCATCAGTAAGGAATGCATGAAGATTAACAACATCAGATAAAGAAGTTATGTCTTACCATAAAGTTCCATCTGTGTTGTTCATCTTCATTCATTCATTCATTCCATCCCTCCCACCATCCCCCTCCAGTAGGCTCCTGGAGGTTTTTGGATATTGTTCTTTATCTGGCTTAGGGTATTCTGAGCAGGAAAAAGCCTTCGCTTTTCTGTTCTTGTGCAAACTCGATCTGAGGTAATGAGGAGAGGCACTATGAGTAATCTTAGCATGAGAATTTTTTGGCTGACGTGAGCTTGATACAGTGGCTGAGCCCATCAGTAATGAATGAATGAAGATGAACAACACTGATGGAACGTTATGGTAAGATCATCTGCTCAAAGGTTTACAGGTTCATAGGTGAACACTAGGCTAACTGCCCAAGAGGGCCATTTTAAGCCAAGCTAATAACCTGAGGTCAGAACCAAACCCCCTCCTTACCTTGTATTTATGAGGTAAACACCTTCACCATTATACCAAATTCATCCTATGAAGTACTAGGTAAGCTGCCCTTGTGGGCCACTTTAACCCTAGTCAGTGTCTATTTCAACACGAGAAGCAAACCTTGTACTTGTTTTTGTAAGGAAAACAGCTTAACTGTTATACCAACTCCAAGGGGCTGCCATCCCATATCATAGACTGCAGGTAAACCTGTCAAAGGAGGACACAAAAACAGAACGATAAAAAAAAACACACTGCTATAGATGTGTATTACAAATAGGCACATGACAGAAATTGAAATAGTTTAGATACCTTGCTGCCTGAACACCCCTGTCATACATCCTTAGACAGGTCTTCCTGTTGAAGGTAGTCTCCATGGATGCTGTAAAATTAAACAGACTGTTCAATACAGTTTGCCTCTGCCAATAGCAGGCAAAGAAGGAAACAGCTAATTGCTAAGTACTGGAATTCCCTTCCACTAAACATACAGAATTCTACTTTTAAACTAAAACTGAAAGAACACCTTATAAACAACTGGTGCTATGCCCCTGTTGCTCTCTTGGATAACTTTTAAAGCTTAGCAACACCTCACTTTTTCTCCTACACATGGGCCGGCCTTAGGCATAGGCGAACTAGGTGACCACCGAGGGTGCCATACAGGTGAAGCTGGTAAAGGGCGCAATTTTTAGTTACTTATTTGTTTTAATTAATTTATTTTTCCACCATGTAAAGTCTGTGTTCATCTCAGCGTCCTTTCTCCATGTCCATCCTAACATCTTTGTACCCTCCCCCCAATTCCTTAGTCCATCCAATAGGCACATACCAGAGCCTGATTCCTGCTCTGCTCTTTCACCCCCCCATCTACAGCAATACACAATCAGTCAGTGGCTGGGATAACTGACCATTATTATAGCATTCAATCAGTGATGCTTTTGCTGTGCTGATGTTCCTGGCGACTCCTCCAGTATGAGCTGCTGGCATAAGATTCTGTTCACGCCCGATGCTCATGTTACCCTGCTGCAGTCATTACACTTGGGTTATCCTGTCGTCAGGCGGTCCCGCAGTTGGCCGGATTTCCAAAGTCTTGGTCCGACGTCGGTTGCAGTTGCCTCATCCCTGACGTCAGTGCGCCAGGGGTACATATATTGCAACCGACGCCATTTTCTTCAGTCTTTCTTGCTGCGCGGTGCCCGAAGCAGAAGCAGTTCGCAAGTGCTGGTCGGCCGACTCCTGAGATTTTCAAATTCGAATTTCAGACCGTAGTCTTCTGTAAAGCTAAGTACCCCGTTGGGGAAACTTTTCTTGCCTCAGTCCGATGTCAGAAAAAGTTAACAATTGTATTTCTTGTGGGAAGCAAATACCTCATAAGGATTTTCATTCTTATTGCATACCTTGCCTAGGCCTTGATCACGACGTCACTTCCTGTCGTTTTTGTGCTAGATTTAATAAACGTACTATTAAAAGACGATTTGATTTCGCACAACACTTTTTTGGCAGAAAATTTAATTATAACATGCCATCGGAGCTTCCGACTACCGGCGTGCACAAAAAGCGCAGGGATAAGAATAGACAGCCCAGGCCTAAGCCCGATTCCGAGGCCTCGGTTGATCCGGTCTCCGGTTTTCCTGTTATCAGTGAGGCTCCAACGCAGCCTCTGACTACCGCAGTTCAAGAAACCGAGACCGCTACAGATATTTTGACGGAATGTACTAGGCCGACGCAGCCTTTTACTTCAGGCCCTACCGACGATTTACCTTCCAAGGACGTTGGTGCTTCTGAAACGCCATCGGTTTCTGAAGGCATTTTCAGACGGACGACTCTTAAAGTCAAAACGTTTTCCAAGTCGAAGACTCCTTCCAAACCGAAAAAGGCTTCACTTCAGTCTCCTGTTCAAGGCCCTATGCCTAAGAAACAGATGCTCAAGATGGCTGAAGATTTGATTTCTCTTGTCAACTGATGTTCATCGTGCATACAGCTGCAGTCATAACAGATGGGTTCTCTGCCGTCAGGCGGGTCCTCGGTCGGCCGAATTCCAAAGTCTAGGTCCGGCGTCGGTTGTTGTTGCTTCTTCCCTGACGTCAGTGCGACAGGGGTATAAAGGAACCAGCCAACGCCATATTCTTCAGTCTTTCTTGCCGCGCGGTGCCCAAAGCAGAAGCAGTTCGCAAGTGCCGGTCGGCCAGCTCCTGAATTTAAGAAAATTTTGAAACCGAAGTCTTCTTTAAAGCTAAGTACCCCGTTGGGGAAACATTTCTTGCCTCAGACCGATGTCAGACAAAGTTAACAATTGTATTTCTTGTGGGAAGCAAATACCGCATAAGGATTTCCATTCCCTCTGCATACCTTGTTTAGGCCCAGACCACGACGTCTCGGTCTGTCGCTTTTGCGCTACTTTCAATAAACGCACCATTAAGCGTCGGGCAGAGTTCGCCCAACATTATTTTGGTAAAGCCTTTGATTATAAAATGTCGTCTGAGACTCCGACTACCGTTTTGTCCAAAAAACGCAAGGACAAGGACCGACACGCGAGGTCCGTGGTCTCCACCGACACCACGCCAAAACCGGCTGCACGTGGTCCGGTTCTCAGTGAGACGCCTATGCAGTCCCTGACTACCGACGACACTTCCTTGGCGGTGTCTTCTGTAACCGAGACCGCAGGTGCCTCGGCCCTTACTCAGACTTCAACCACCGAAGCCACTGTGAGTGTTGAGTCTCCTAATGTGGACAGGTCCACTTCCACCCAGGGTGTCTTTAGACCCTCATCTTCCTTTTCCATTAAGGCCTTTACTAAGTCCAAATCAGCCATGCATCCCAAGAGGCCTGTTGCTCAGGGCCCATCCCCAGGCCCCATGCCTTAAAAGCAGATGCTTATAATGGCTGAGGATTTAATTACTCTTATCAGGGGTTCCCAACCCCTCCAGACAAGAGACCCAGAGTGGAAGAAGATTCTCCCTCTTCTGAACAGGGCTCCATTTTCTCAGAACATTCTGATGTAGAGGAACACTCGTACTCCCCTTATGAAGATTCTGATGCAGAACAGTCCATTCCTTCTGTATCTCCCCCAGAGGATTTTTCTTTTGGGGAAACCTTGCACACCTTGAGGGAACACTTCCATTGGGAAGGCCAAGACTTTTCTGATTCCAAGAAAAGGCTTAGGGAATTTCTTTTGTTACCTCAACACAGACTTCTGGCTATACCTCCTGTCTTGGACATACTTGATGATGTTTACTCGGAGGCTTGTCTTAACACAGATTCCCTGCCTCCGGCCCCAGTCAAACCTGATAGGTAATACAGAGTTCCTAACTCTCACCAATTTCTTTTCAAAAGCCACAATGCTGACCCTGAAACTATTTCTCAGGTCCCCAAGGGAATGAAGGCCTCTACTGCCAAGAATCCACTACCTTCCAAAAGAGAATCTAGATCCTTAGAAAGGTGGGGAAAAAAGGTATACACCTCGGCCACCCTAGCCATGAGGGCCTTAAATTGTCAGTTCCATATGCTTAAATATCAGCAGTTTCTGTTATCACAATTAAGAAATAAAATGTCTCAACCTGAACAACCAGATTTGAAGGAATTGCAGGATATGATGCATAGTGCAGAACAAGTGGGTAAACACACCTTACAATGTGGCTATGATGCCTTAGAGGCCTCAAGTAGAGCTGCTGTTACAGGATCAGTCATTCGTAGACATGCCCGGCTTAGGGAACAAAGCTTGCCTGATCATGTTAAAGCTAAACTACTAGATGCTCCTTTACAAAAGGATGTATTATTTGGTACTAATGCTGAGGAGATACTACGGAAAATGGAAGAAAAAGCTAAATCTATGCAAACTGTCAAGGCTTTTCTACAGGTACAACCACCTCGTTTTAGCAGAAATTGGCCTTCTAAAACTGGTCCTTTCCAGCCAGGACAAGCCCCAAAGAGGTAGATACAGGCGACAAGGGCAGAGGACAATCTCAAGGATCATATAGAGGCAGACAATGGCAAACTCCAGCACCAAGAGGTGGCGAAGACAGTGCACAACAATACAGAAAACAAAACCAATGACTTCCTCCTTTTCATGCCAAGCAAGTCTCAGCTGGCAGCTCCCTTGGGAGGAAAGCTGGCATTATTTGCAAGAAATTGGCATATTATCACAACAGACAAATGGATCCTGGACATTATAAACAGAGGCTACAGATTTCATTTTCACACTCTTCCAAAATGAGAGGCATGCCAAACCTGCCACACAATCAAAGGGCAGAGGCGCAAATACAAATTTCAAAACTCATGGACATGAAAGCTATTCAAGAGGTACCTACTCACGAACAAGGTCAAGGTTTTTATTCCAGACTATTCCTGGTACCAAGGAAAGGAACCGACTGGAGACCCATTTTGGACTTATCCATCCTAAATACATTTCTACTCGTACCAAAATTCAAGATGCTCACATTACAGCAGCTTCTTCCCATGCTGGGCAAGGAGTTTTGGCTGGTAACATTGGACCTCAAGGAGGCATACCTGCATGTCCCAATCAGACAAATCTGCAGAAGATACCTCAGATTTCTTGCAGGTTCAATCCACTATCAATTCTCTGCATTGCCCTTTGGCTTATCTACTGCGCCCAGAGTATTCACGAAATGCCTGGCATCAGTAATTGCCTACTGCAGACTTCAAGGGATACAAATTTACCCTTATTTGGACGACTGCCTGATCCAAGCGGACAGCAAGCACATACTTCTGGAACATCTGGCTTATGCAACACGGTTACTGAATTCTCTGGGATACACAATCAACAAAGAGAAATCCAGGCTAACACCATCTCAGAAAATAACTTTCCTGGGTGCCATCTTGGACACAAACACCCAGATGGCCTACCTTACGCCAGAAAAACAGGGGCAACTAACTCAATACTTCAGAACACTAGCAGATTGCACCAGGCTTACTGCAAGGAAAATCCTGCAGGCTCTGGGCTTCATGGCATCTTGCATTCTTTTAATCCCATATGCAAAGCTGCATATGAGAACTTCAATGGTACCTAAAAAATCTATGGTCTCAATACAGCCACAGTTTGGAAACAATAATAACAATAATTCCATGTTTGCAAAAGGAATTTCTGTGGTGGGCTCAAGCATGCCAAACAAACACAGGTCTCCCATTCTGCAAGCCTCAAGCAAATCAAGTCATCACAACAGATGCCTCGGACTACGCCTGGGGGGCGCACATGACAGACAGGTGCATTCAGGGCAAATGGTCCCAAAAAGAAAGGCACCTTCACATCAATCAAAAGGAAATGCTAGCAATAATAAATGCTATTATAGCTTTGAAAGACCTTCTGCAACCAGGTTAACTATTGATAAGAACGGACAACACCACAGTTATGTGGTACATAAACAAACAGGGAGGAACACATTCATACTCCCTATGCAGACTGGCCATGTCACTTTGGAACATGGCCATGGCCTTACAAATCGAACTACAAGCACAATACTTGCCAAGCAAGGAAAACACGTTGGCAGACAACCTAAGCAGAAATATGACAGATCCACACGAATGGAAGTTGCATCCAAATGTTTTTACAGAAATAATCCAAGCATGGGGAAGGCCAGGCATAGATCTCTTTGCCTCCCACAAAAATCACCAATTGACAAAATTCTGCTCAAGGATTTTCCATCCAAAGGCCTGGAGAGTGGACGCCTTCTCTTTCAGTTGGACATCAATGACAGTTTATGCCTTCCCACCTCTTCCTCTGCTGCCCAAAGTTCTACTGAAAACCAGAGCAGACAGACCAAAGATGATTCTCATTGCTCCAGACTGGCCAAGACAACAGTGGTACCCACTCCTGAGGAGCCTGACGCATTCTCCACCATGGACCCTGCCTCTAATGCCTCTTCTCCTGACTCAGCACAGCTTCAAAACTCTTCACAGCCAGCTAAAAACACTCAATCTAGCCGCATGGAAGACTCCTTAGCATCACAACAGACCCTACTCTCCAAGGAGGTGCAGGATGTCATTTTGGAGGCCAGGAGGCCGTCAACTAGAAAAGCTTACTCCGCAAAATGGAAACTGTTTTGTGTCTGGAATGAGAAAAAGGGCCAGGATCCTGGAAAACTGAATTTACCTCAAATACTACAGTATCTAGCTGAGCTGCTAAGCAGTGGGCTTTCATTCTCCTCCATCAAAATCCATGCCTCAGCCATTTCTACAGAATACAACACGGATCCACCGTTATTCTCTCACCCTCTCTTAAGACAGTTCCTCAGAGGGGCTAAGAATCTGAGACCACCAAGGAAACAACCAATACCTGCTTGAGATCTTAATTACATTCTGGAAAAACTGACATTGCCTCCCTTTGAACCAGCTGCCTCAACAGATTTGCAATATTTGTCCTGGAAAACAGCTTTCCTTCTGGCCATTACCTCAGCTCGTAGAGTTTCGGAACTACAAGCTCTCGTGGCTGTGCAGCCCTTTCTCATCTTCCATCAGGACAGGGTTTCCCTTCGAACCAACCTGTCATTTATGCCTAAAGTGGTATCCAGGGTAGCTTTAAATCAAGCCATACACTTACCTACCTTTTACCCCAATCCTAAAAAACAAAGGGGAAAGGTTGCTACATTCCTTAGACATCCATAGACAGCTACGTTATTATTTGGACAGAACAAAGCCTTTCAGGAAATCAGAACAACTTTTTGTGTCCTATGCTGTAGGAGCTCAAGGGAAGCCTGTTACCAAACAGACAATTTCAAAATGGATAGGCCACTGCATGCGATTTTGTTACACCTATCATGGGAAATCTGTCCCTACAGGCATCAGATCCCACTCCACCAGGGCCACAGCTACCTCTACAGCCTTCCTCAGAGGAGTTCCTACCAAAGATATTTTGGAGGCAGCCACTTGGAGTTCTGTGCATACCTTCACAAAACACTACCACCTGCCTTTATATTCCAAAACTAGAGCAGGCTTTGCCACTGCTGTGTTGCAGGGCATTCTGGCTCATCCCAGTTCCACCTAGTGCCTACCACCCTGTGTGTAGCTTTGGGATTCTACCCATATGTGATTACTGCAGCTGTATGCACTATGAACATAGTACAGTTTTGTACCTACCATAAATGTAGATGTTAGAGTGCTAATACAGCTGCAGTACAGGTTTCCCTTCCTCCTTCCCCTCTTGGTAAAGGACTAGTGGCTAACAGCTCCTCATACAACCTAATTTGGGTTATCCTCCTGTGGTGTATTTGCTTGCAACTACTGTTTTTTGATTACATTGCATTGCTTGAATATATTTATATATATATATATATATATATATATATATATATAATTTATGTATTGCTTTCCTTCTGGGGGCACCTGACATCTGGGGCAAGAAAGACTGAAGAATATGGCGTTGGCTGTGTCTTATATACCCCTGTCGCACTGACGTCAGGAAAGAAAGTGACAACAACCGACGCCGGACCTAGACTTTGGAATTCGGCCGACCGAGGACCCGCCTGACGGCAGAGAACCCATATGTGATTACTGCAGCTGTATTAGCACTCTAACATCTACATTTATGGTAGGTACAAAACTGTACTATTTGTACCTACCATAAATGTAGATGTTCGAGTGTTCACCCTGCTGCAGTCCAGGTTACCCTTCCTCCAATCCCTCTGATCTACTGGCTAATCCTCTGCTATGCCTTACTGATGTATTTGCTTATAGCTGAAGGGATTTTGTGTTTGTACAGTGTTCACACCATCTGGCACTGATTTGGATCACCTTTTTGGGGGCACCTGACATCTGGGGCAAGAAAAACTGAAGAAAATGGTGTCGGTTGAAATATATGTACTCCTGGCGCACTGACATCCAGGATGAGGCGACTGCAACCGACGTCGGACCAAGACTTTGGAAATCCGTCCGACTGCGGGACCACCTGACGACAGGATAACCCAAGTGTAATGATTGCAGCAGGGTGAACACTCGAACATCTACATTTATGGTAGGTACAAAACTGTACTTTTCTCACCCCATGCTTCATTAATGAGGTTGTGGCAGACTGTTTGAATGTTTTTGTTTGTGCGTTTTGTGAATCTGTGCATTTTGTGAATCTGCAACTGGTGTCTTGAAGACTGTACTAAGAAGAAACTTTTCGAAGTGGTGAATGAAGCACTCAAATGGAATTTAACTATTGGCTCTGCCTCACTTGTTTAAGCCCCAAAGGTTAGGAGCCAGTCTGTGTATCTCAACTGTCCCGATTTTCGCAGTAGACGTTTTGCTCATTTCTTATTTGTCCCTTGTCTTTAACATAACAGTAAGCCACTGTACGTAGGGAGAAGGGAGGAACAGTGATCTGTAAGGCTCCAACATGGTTATTTCTAGATTCTGATGTTTTGGGGTTATCATAACTGTAGGCTGCTGAACAGGTCAGTGCAGAAAATAGTATGCTAGCATAATGCTCTTGCAAATTTCAATCTACCTGTTTTCAGCCAAGCAAGAGTCTCAAAGTCACGTCCCCCCATACCTCTTAAGTGTACCTCATTAGAAGGATCCTTCCTTGTTATAGGTCTTAAAAAGCCATATTCATCATAGTACTGAATGTGCGATAGACCACTTCAGTGTAGAACTAAGGTTTGTTTTTCTGATATCCTTGGTAAGTTGCACTGCTTTGTATTACTTCCTCAAAAGAACACCACATTTTTACCATACTGTCAGCTTCCTCGTTGAAGTTGTTGGCTTATGGAGCTGTTCTACGTTTTACAATTAATAGTACTAATATTTTAAGTGTCCCTACTTGTGTTTGGATTATCTGATTTTATCCCTGGATGTGTCCCAAATTTATGAATAGTTATGTTTGCCCACTTGTTATGATATCTATTGTTTTGGAGATGGAAGGTTGAGATATCTCCTCCCGTTCCTCTCTTATCTCTGAATCTCTCAGTGAAAGAATCTGGACAAAGACATAAATAATGACGGGCAAATTGTCAGCATGAAATTTTGGAAGCGTATGAAGTCTTTTTGCGACTTCAATCCTTGGTGATTTGTCAGAAAAATGCAACTTTGAGAAACGGACAAAAATTCGCAAATGTCTGGACAGTTGAGAGGTATACTCCCTATTAGTTCAGCTTCTTTGTGTGACAAAGACCAAGTGATATGTGTAATTTTAAATGGGCTGCATGGGTTTTGACAGTCATTGGTTCATAGGAGCTTTTTTTTTTTTTTTTTGCAAGCAACACTTATCCTAGTACAGTAGCAGGGTCTTAGCTGACCCTTGAAAGCTACGTTCTAGGGAAAGGGTTGGGGTTGGAAAGCTAGAGGAGGAGCGTTTGACTGTTCGGACAGTGAAATAGCTGATTTTCTGTTATGCTGCAGAGACAGCTTCTCATAATAATGGTTACTTTTTATTTTTTCCCATTTTTGTAATGGCAGACTGCTTCTGGTTTGTGTTATTGAAGTATGTAAAATTCCAAACTCTGTGCAGAGGCTGAGCTCTGCTTATTCCTCTTTTGACTGTGCTAGCCTTAGAAATGTCCAGTTCCCAATCACAAGGCATATGGTGGGGGTGTTATCTGACATCTTTTGTGGGAAAAAGCACAGCTCTCAACTCCAGATTTTCGCAGAATGTGCAGATTTTTGGAATGTTCTCATAAAATTTACAGTTTCCTGACAAATAATTGAGGGGTGAAGTCAATAAATAATGGCAGATATTTGAGTTTCAGACTGCATATCCTTCAGAAAGTACATCATAATGCAAAACCTGTTCTAGCAATTTTTTTAAGTTTATAGGAGCAATATTTAAAATATGTCCCTAGTTTTGGACCTTTGACCCTCCTCATTTATTTTGGCATTGTCAGCATTTTTCACCTAGAGGTATGGGAGAGAGGGGTACTATGAAAAAACATTCTCGATCACCGTTTGTCTTTCTTGTTAGTGAAAGCATGTAATATTTGCATCAAATTTCATAGTCAGGCTTTTCAATAGTCTTAATGTGAGAATTCTGGATGAGCTCATGACTCTACTGTACTTCAAAGGGTAAACTTTTGTTACCCTGGAAATGAGCTGACTGCGGGATTGGCCCATTTCCCATTTCCCATTTGTCTGTGTAACTAGCATTCAACATTCTGGAAACCTGAGTTATTTAAAACATGAGCTGTAGTTGGGTTCAGTAAAACCCATTCTACCAACAGTGTTTATAAACTATGCATTTCCAACCTTGTTGGTTCAGAGGGCCACTTATCTTACTTTGTAATGTATGAGATGGCCACATAGCAATGTTCAACATGTGTGGATGGCTTCATTGTCATGTCTGGCATGAACCTGCACAGTCAAAACAGTTTATGGGGCATACAGTATGCCAGATAAACTGCTTAGGTGGGCTGGACTGTGTACCCCAGGCTGCTTGTTGCACAGCCCTGATGCAAACCACACAAACATGAATGGGCTACTGTGCGGAATATCTTTTTGTACATGAATTCTGGACAGTGCCAAAAATAATGGAAGCACGAAGGTGCAAAATCATGGACATATCATGAGTATGATGTGGGTGGGGCTATGGGTGGGACTTGCACCAAAGCACTACTTCGCCTAGGGCTCCATTTCAGCTAAGGCCGGCCCTGCTCCTACATACAGACCATTGCTTTTTCTCTCTTCCTGCATCAGTATCTGTTTACCCTCGTCTAAAGTCCTTTCTTTCTTTCCACTTTTGCTTTTCTTTTGTCTACCCTCTTCTACTCACTTAATCTCACTAATTTATTCTAGTTACAGACTCTAGCTTTTTAATTTTTTTTTACTCAATTTGTATTTTTTTTTAATTTCCTCTGAGTTCTACATGTAAACTGTTAGCTAGTTTTTATATAATGTACGTGTACACTATATGCACTCAATGTCAAATATTGTAAATGCCGTGCTGTTCTGTTGAAATTAACTAATATAAACTGGTTCATATTGTTTTTAGTGTACTGTCTAAATTGTATTGTATGTTGTGGAACTTTTCTCCCCGGGTCTCCGCTGAAAATGGGCTGCCAACCCAGTCTGACATTACCCGGTAAACAAATGTAAAATAAAAATAAGTGTAAGTGGGAACATGTGCTACATTCACTTTTAGTATGAGTAACCTTTAATTTTAAGAAGATACCAATTGGTATAATGATTGAGGTTTTTGCCTCCTGTGCACAAGGTACAAGGTTTGATGAGACACAGGAAGAACATGCAAACTCTAAACAGGCATTGGCATGTTCTCTGTGGGGTTCCTCCCACCTCTGAAAAACATGTTGAGTATTTGTCTCAAACTTGCCCAAGAATGGAGCTGTGTGCAGCAGCACAGACTCTACATGGTGCCCTGTAGGGGGAAGAGCTGTATAGACCAACCACTTAGGGTCCCAGCTGTGGTACAGTGTCCTCAAGGTAGGACAAAATGGATCACAGCCATGGCAGGGCTAGCCACTCAACGGTGTTAAATATGGCTCTAGGTGATGCAGTCATGTTGACTAATGTTGCCAAAGTGGGCATGGGTATTTGCCGTATTAAGTGAGTTAAGGACCCTGCCTACTCTGACCTATGCAAAGGACAAATGCTCATGGTAGGAGGGTTGTACATACCCTTTTCTGGCAAGTGTGTCCTCCATAAAGCCCAGCACCCCTGGGCCAATCAGCTACTGGCCGGCCAGTGTCCAGTTGCCCAGCTTGGGTTACCTGGATTAGCTCTGTTGAACGAAAGCTGGGCATAAAACCAATCAACCTGCCAAACCTGAGCCAAGAATTGCCACACTTAGTGTAAGTTCACTGACCGTCCAGAGCTTGGAAGTACATGATATGATGGTAAGGAGGAGGTTGGGCATCCCAGGTGTCCAGGATCCAAAATGGAAGGCGTAGTGCAGCAAAACCTTTTGGCTTGGGATTCAGAATCTTACTTCTCAGGGGGAGTACAGGCTAGAAAGGGTCTGGGAATTGTGGTGGAGGAGAGGCTTTAGAAGGCAGTAAGGGATGTTCTTAGAATTAGTGGTAGGCTCATGACAATCAGACTCCAGCCTAATGATAGGGCAGTATTCATAATTTCAACCTGTGCCCCACAGCAGGGTTGTGCTAGTGAGGAAAAGAGTGCATTTATACAGCAGCTGTAGGACCTACTGGGTAAAACCGGACAATGTGAATTGATGTTGATAATGGGTGAATTGAATGCATGTATCGAGGAAGAGATAACAAGACTACCCATGTCCACATGGGTGGGACAACAGGAATAAAGGAGGAGAGGCCATTCTAGACTTCAGTCTGGCAAATGGCTTGATGGTAGCGAACACATGGTTCAGAAGGAGAGAGTGAGTGTCACAAGATCATATACAGGAGCTGCCAACATGCAGCACAGGTAGACTTCCTCCTAGTAAGGAAAAGGGTAGTGGGGTAGAATCAATGATTGCAGAGTCATCCCTAGTGAAACAGTCGGTCCACAGCATAAACCACTGGTTGCCACATCAGCTGCAAGCATTGGTCGGAGAAGGCTCCAGTGTCATCAGAGACCAGGCTGAAAGCCTGGAAATTAACTGGAGAGAAACAGTTTAAGGAATTACTCAGGGCTTTAGAACCTTAAGAAGAGGAGCAGATATGTGGATCGGAAGAATTGTAGTGCCTCAAAATAGCATGTATGAGGACTACAGAACAAATATGTGACCGAGCTAGGTATGGAAATAAGGTACATATGGAAAGCTGGTGTTGAAATGCAGAAGTACAGAAAGTCATTGAAAGGATGAGTGCAGAAAAATGTGGGCGATAGAAAAGATGGTCCAGGCTAGGAAGGAATACTTGTTGGCTAGCAAAGAGGCTAAGAAAGGAGTTGCAGTAGCAACAAACAAAGCATCAGAGTCACTCCACCAGCTTCTGGAAGGTGACTCATTAAATGGCAGAAAGAAGCTATATATATCAGGTTGCAAGGCAGAGCCATAAAACTGAAGATAGTCAGACAACCTTCAGAAGGGATGCCACAGGATGTCAAAGGCAGATGGAAGGAATACTTCCAGCAGCTACTAAATGAAGAAAACCCCACAGAGGCTGTACTGCCCCTAACACAGACTACGATGAGAGAAGAGGAGCCCACCATAAAAGAAGTAAGAAATGTACTAAGGAAAATGAAGTCATGGAAAGCAGGCTCAGATGAGGTTACAGCCGGTATGATAAAGATTCTAGGTGAGATAAGAGAAAAATGTCTCCTGAAGGTACTCATAGCGGTGTGGAGAGAGAGGTGCAACCCAAATGACTGGAGGATAAGCATAAAGAACAAAGGGGATATTCACAACTGTGATCAATGCAGAGGTATCAAACTCCTGTCATAGTGCATGAAAGTTTTGGCAAGGGTAACTGATATCAATGAATGTGTGCAGAGTAGTATCAAGTAAGATGCAAGATGAGCAGTTCAGATTTAGATCAGGAGGCAGCAGAATTGACCAAGAAGTTTGCAGTGGGACAGATAGTTGAGAAGAAGCTAGAACTGAGGGAAGAGGTGAGCTTTGGATACGACAAGGTCCCAAGAAATTTGATTTGGGCAGTCTTGCACTGGTTTAAAGTCCAGAAACCTTGGTAGAATTAGTGAAACAATACCCAAGGACCCAGTGACTCAAGTATGAAAAGTATTTAGTCACTCAGAAGGGTTCCCAGTGGGAGTGGATGTGCATAAGGGATCAGCTTTGAGCCCACTGCTGTTCATACTAATGATAAACTACATTAGTAAACAGTTCGGAGAGAACAGATGAACAAAGTTGCTGTATATAGATGATGTGGCACTACAGGTAGACCCTGAGCAAGAACTTCAGCAAAGGATAGGGAAATGCAAAACTGAAGGTGCATGTGATGAAATTGAGTACAGGTAAGACAGTGGCGATGGAAGCAAACTAGGGAAATCGGGAGAAGCTGAGAATTGAGATAGAGTGGAAATATTGAAACAGGTTAACAGCTTCAGGTATCTGGGAGAGATGGCTGAAGGGAAGTCTGAATGAAGAGGTCAAAAAAGAATCAGAAGGGCTGCAGCCAACTGGGACAGTGTGTCAGGTGTAGTATATGACAGAAGAATTTGAAAGGAGCTGAAATGTATGGTGTACAAAACAGTGGTGTGATCAGTACTACTGTATGGTACAGAGACCTGAGCAATAAAGGTAGAGCTGTTGAAGCTGGAGGTGATGGAGATGAAGTGCCTGAGACAGGTGGTAGATTGCATATTGTGGGACAGGTGAAGAAATGAGGTTCTAAGAGCAGAAGCCAAAGTAACTCCAGTTGCCGAAAAGGTCAAAGAAAACCAATTATGGTGATTCAGGCTCATGTGCAGAAAATCAGAAGACAATCTGGTGAAGCTGATGTGGGACAGAACTGGGGAGAAGGCCAAGAGGACACAAGCATCCAGTAAAGAGATAGATTGTGTGAGAGAAGACTGGAGACTTGCATGAGTGTTGAAGGCAGAAGAGTGGCTTTGAATAGATAGAGATGGCAACAGTTGAAGCAACACCCCAACCCCATGCAGAAAATAAGAATAAAAGGAGTTGATGTAATGCCTATGGGTGCAGCTGTTGATTTGGGGCAGTCCTTGTTTGGAGGGTTAAACTTCATTTTTGACAGTGTACATAGTTTTGTGCATCTGTTCCAAGTTAACATAGGATGGGAAGGGTGTTTTTTGTTTAAAATTTTCATAAAAAAAATCTAAAAAAAAAATGGGACAAAGGTTTAAATGGAGATGAGAAAAGAAAAAAGAAAAGCTGTATAAAATAGCCTGCCATGCATTAGTTTGTGCATGTAAGATAAGATGGAAATGCACATTCAGAAGTGGAAATATGGTATATAAGGAAAGCTGGGGCTGGAATGAAGAAGTCCAGGAAGTCATCAAAATAAACCAGTGCAGAAAAAAGTGGGAGATAGAAAAGACAGACCAGGCTAGGAAGGAATACTGGTCAGCTAACAAAAAGGATAAGAAATTAATTACATTTGCAAAGAACAGGGCATTAGAGGCACTCTACCGTTTCTGGAAACTGACTTAGTAGATGGCAGAAAGAAACTATATCAGGTTGCAAGGTAAAGACCGAAAGATAAAGAAGATAGTCAGACACCCTTCATAAGGGATGCCAGCAACAACCTGCTTACCAGTCCACAGGATATCAAAGGTAAATGAAAGGAGTACTTCCAGCAGCTTCTGAGTGAAGAAAACTCCATAGAAGCTGTACTGCCCCAGACAGTCTACAATGAGAGAAGTGGAGCCCACTCTAGATGAAGAATAGCACTAGGGGAAAAAAAAAGCCAGGGAAAGCAGCTGGCTCAGATGAGGTCACAGCAGACATGATAGATGCTGAGTGAGATGGGGGAGAAATGGTTCCTGAGGGTACTCATAGCAGTGTGGAGGGAGAGGTTGTATCACAAATGGCTGGAGAGTAAGCATACTTGTACCAGTGTACAAGAACAAAGGGGACATCCACAAGTATGGGCAGCACAGAAGCATCAAACTCCTGTCAAATTCCATGAAAGTTCTTGAGAGGGTGATTGATGAACAGATATGCTAGTAGAAGGTAAGATGGGAGATGAGCAGTTTGGATTATGATCAGGATGCAGCACAACTGACCTGATTGCAGTGAGACAGATAGTTGAGAAGAAGCTAGAGATGAGGAAAGACTCCAACTGGGCATTGTTAGACTTGGAAAAAGTGTATGACAAGGTGCCAAGAAAGCTGAATTGGGCAGTACTGTGGTGGTTCAAAGTCCAGGAAACACAAGTAGAATTACTCCTGGTTTTTATACAAGGACCCAATGACTTGAGTACAAAGTGTCCGATCTCAGAGGGGTTCCCAGTGGGAGTGGGTGTGAACCAGGGTTTATCTCCCAAGTCGTCCACTGTTGTGCATACTGGTGAATGGACTACATTAGCAAACAGCAAACAACTGGCATGGAGTGTCAGGTGTAGTGTATGACAGACGAATGCCAAAGATGATGAAGAGGAAGGTGTAAAAGATAGTGGTGCAACCAGTACTACTGTATGGTACAGAAACCTGGGTGGGTAAAGGTGAAATGAAGTGCCTGAGTGAGAAGGGTGTTAATATGCACAGTATTGGTCAAAGAAATGAGGACATACAAGCAGAAGCCAAAGTAGCTCCAGTTGCCAGACAAATCAAAGAGAACAGAATTATGGTGGTTTGGACGCGTGTGCAGAAAAGCAGAAGACAATCTGGTGAAGATGATTTGGGACAGACAGGAAGAAGGTAAGAAGGAACAATGGCATCCAGCAAAGAGGTGGAGGGATTGTGTGAGAGAAGATCTGTGACAGGCAGGAGTGTGGCATTGAATCGAGAAAGATGGCAACAGTTAAATAAACACCCCAACTCCATGTAGAAAATGGGAAAGAGGAGGAGGAGGATGATGGTGATGGATGGCTGTTTATCATAATAGTTGCACTATCCAACATAAATGGATTTGCAGGTATCATCAAGGGCAGAAGCATTGGATTGTATTAAAGAAATACAGAGTGAAAATAGCAATGCTGCAGGAAATTCATGTAGAAGGATATGAGCATCTGGGCTGAAAGTGACAGACAGGATTCCAGGATGGATATTCAGCAAAATATCAGTGACAAAGGAAAAGGAGAGGAGTAACACTGGTTGCTAGAGGGGGCTCTAGTAGTAGTAGAAGAGAGGGGAAAAAAGACGGTAATGATAGATTTGTGGTAATAAGGGGCTATTAGCAATTTGGGGAAAATCCACTTGTACAATGGAATATTGCTTATAGGTGGGGACTGGAAGTTTATTTGCAGTAGTGAGGATGTCAGGGGGACCTACATGGGAACATATAACAAAAGAGTTTCAATTTTCTAAAGAAATTTTTGGAAGTACTTGGTATGGAATACATGAATTCAGTAGCAGGAACTCTACAGAATTTTGCATATTATTCCCCGAGGTACAGTAATTGGGTTAGACTGGATAGAAATTGTATTTCACAGAAACAGTAGCATTTGATTGAAAGCTTCATCACTTATCCAATAACTGTTTCAGATCATGCCTCAATAAAAACTAAGATAAAAGTGCAAGATAGTGAAGTAAAAATAGGCAGTGGCATTTCCCACCTACCTTTTGAAAAGAGAGGAATTTAAGAAATCAGTAGTGGAAGTTATTCTGGAGTTTAGAGAGGATAGAAATTTCTTCAGAAATGATTGTTAATGAGTGGGATAAAATGAAAACGGAGTTTAATAATAGGATAGAAATAAGAGAAGACAGATGGTTATGAAGGAATAGGAGTGGTTTAGCGGGACTGGCGAAGGTTAAAGTATTGCAGAATAAGGGGAATCTCACAGAATAAGAGGAGCAACGTCAAAGTGCAAAGAGAAAATAAGTGGGTAATATGCATGTGTTTAGAAAGATTGCTGTTAAGCAACTGTTTTTTTTTTAAACTCCAGAGCACAAAAGTACATCAACTTACAACAGGGGATATTACTTATAGATGGGGACTGGAATTTGCTTTGCAACAATGAGATATGCCTGGGGGCCTGTAATGAAAAATATAACGAGAGGATAGATATTTGAAGAAATTTATGAAAATATTTGGTAAAAATATAGACTGAGTTGTTGGAGCTCGGAGAGAATTTACATATTCCCAAAGTACAAAAACTGGGCTAGGCAAAAATTATATTTCCAAGGAACATATACATTTAATTGAAAGTTTTGATACACCTCCAATAAGTATTTCAGATCAAAAGCCAATAATAACTAAAATAAAAGCATCTATATCACATTATCGAAAGTTTACTTAATCGAATCAATAAAGGTCGAACTTTATTGATCGATTAAGTAAAACATCGAATAACGTAAAAAAAAAAAAATTAAAACAAAAAAAAAACTAACTGGCGTAAGGAGGAGTAAGCCCCCCTGCACCTCCAACCCCCCCTACTTAAATATACCAACTCCGAGACTGCACTACATTGAAATAAACAAAGTCTCCCCTTGCTGAGATTTTTGTTTATTTGCACAGTGTTCTTCACTTTCGATATTGTCGTGCTGACAATATCAGACTCGATATTGTCAGCTTACGACAACGTGAAGTAGACCCAAATAAAAATACAACAAAAAGAAAATGAGACACCCTATCTGTTAAACAGAGAGAAAATTTAGGGAACGTGTAGTGGAAATTACTTGGGAGTTGTTAGAGAAGATAGAAATTTCTTCAGAAAATATAGCCAGAGAGTGGGATAAAATGAAAGTGAATTTTAAAAATATGGTAGAAATAAAAGAAAAAGATGTGGTTAAGAAGTAGCCATAATTAATTTAAAGAGACTTACAAAGGTTAAAGTATTGCAGAATAGGGGGAATCTCATAGAAGAACAGATGCAACTGCAGAGTTCTAAAGAGAAAATAAGGGACTACCTGGATAATATGCACGCGTTTAGAAAGATTGCTGTTAAGGAGCTGATTTTTGATAACTCCAGAGCAAAAAAGCTTTTAGCACAACAGCTCAGGCAACAAAGTAGAAAAGGTTGTTGCCAGGCATAGGGATACTTTAACAAGGAAAATAATCAGAGATCCTGTAGAGGTATTATAAATATTTTGGAAATTTTATGAAAATCTGTATAAAGCAGAGAAATGTGTAAATCAAGAAAAAGTACAAATGGAAATGTTTATGGAAGAATTAAATATGCTAAGGTTAGAGGTAGATGAAGCTCAATTGACAGTTATGATAGGAGGAGATGAGATAAAATGGTGATGAATAACCAAGCTACAGGAGAGTCTCCAGGAATAGGTGATATTCCTTTGGAAGTTAGGAAGAAAGTGATTAAAAATCTGGAAGGATTTGTTTGACAGTATTTTAAAAGGAGAAGCAGCACCAACATCGTGGAAGAAAGCTGTGGTGGCTGTAATACCTAAAGATGGTAAAGACCCACATACACCCTTTCAAGTCTTACAATGATTATAAAGTGTTTGTCTGTAATGGCTAAAAGAATGGCAAAGGTGATGCCAAAATTTGTAGATATGGATCATTGTGGTTTTGTTGAGGAGAGGCAAACATTTGACAACACAAATAGAGCAGTAATGATCTGGAGGGAAGCAGAATGTAAGAAAATACCTTTTTTTTGTGGTGTGTCTTGATGCAGAGAAAGCAGTCAACCGAGTAAGCTGGTATTTTATGAGTAGGGCAATTGAATCATTTGCATTCCCTGATGCAGTAATAAAGTTAATTAGGAGTATATATTAGGGATCAGAGGTGAACATTTAAATTGAGGGGAGTTCCTCTCTCAGTTCTGTTTGAACAGAGGAACCATGCAGGGGTTTCATCTTTCCCCTTATTTGCACTGTATTTAGAACAATTGACAAAGAAAATAAGGGACTTGGAAATTCAAGGATATAATTAGTATGGTAATCAAGAAAAGGCGCTTTTTGCAGATGATATGTTGTGTATGATAAAAATCAAAAGGGATATTTCAGTGTTTTGAAACATTCTGAGACAGTTTCAAATCTTTCAAAATACAGATTTAATGAAGGTAAAGGCAATAGTTGTAAACTATGTACCCACTTACAAATTGGTTCAGCAATACCAGTATTTATGGGGACATGATAAAATAAAGTACTTAGGAGTGTGGATTAAAAGTATTCTGTTATGGAAGCTAGGGAAATGTAGGAAGAGACTCGGATAATATAAAAACTGAGAAACTATAAGCTCTGTTTTAAGGATATTGATAGCAAGATACAAGCAGTGAAAATGTTTTTAGCCCATTTAGTTTTGTGCACAGGTCAGGCATATTTTTATCAACTAGATGAGAAGTTGTAGATGGCAGTTAAGGATTTTGTCATGGAGGGGAAGAGGACAAGAGTCAAGTGGGATAAGTTGATCCTTCCAATAGAACAAGGTTTAGAATTACCTAGTCTGGAAGTGTATTTCAGAGCTACACAGTTAACACTCATGTATATATAGCACAAGCAGAAAGCTATAATTCAAAGTGGAAAGGGATGATGAAACGAGGGATTTTTGATGCAGGTCCTTAAGAATAACAGTAACCATACAGAATGCAAGAATAACAATAACCATACAGAATGTTATATTCTTAAAGTAGCCAAAACTATTAAGAACTAAGCAAACAGGAGAATGGAGAAAGAGATTCTGCTAATAATAAACGACTGCAATTAGGAGTCCAATGAATAGGAAAGAGGGGTCTGGAATTTACTGGAGAAAATTGGCAAAGGAATCAAGGTATAAGGCACAAAAAATTAGAGAGGGAAAGGTAATAGAATGGGATGGTACCAAGAATACATTTGGACTGCAGGCTGGAGATTGCCTTCCCTGTCAAGGATTGGTATCAAAGTATAGGCAAAGAGAAAGGAATAGAGGGTCCTAAGTGAAAGACCAGCACTGTTCGAGTTTTTAGTGGAATGTAGAGCAGACACTGCTTAAAAGGGAATAATTAGTAGGATATATAAAATATTACAAGATAACTATAGAAATCAGTCAGAGGATGTCATGGGAAGAGAGGTTGGCTAAGCATTTTGCAAAGAAACAATGGGGGGGGATATGTGTATGACTCCCAAATATGCAGCAAAGTCTTGAAAATTTAGGATTTTTGCTTAGAAGTGTTTCCATAGGATTTTTATACCTCAAGCAGACTCCAAAGAATTTTTCCACAGGTAGAGTACAGATATTGGAGGTGTGACAGGGAAGAAAGGGGTGATTGGAAACATATTTTTTGGGAGTGTAATGTGTTGACAGACTTTAAAACATTCCCTGCAGAGTACTCTGTCAGAAATACTGGGTGAGCAAATTATTTTTACTAAAGAAATGATTTTTTGAGTTGTGATACAGAATCTGAATTGCCTAGACATACTTCTGAGTTTAATTCTGGCGGATGCCAAAAAACAATTACTAGCAGTTGTACTGGAAGTAGTGAATATGGTAATGGAGATAAAAGAACTGGAAGTGGGAACTTTTGAAAAGGGTAGTAGCAAATTGCATTAAATAAAATGGGAATGATGCAGAATAAAGTTTTGAAGGAGGGTTGAGGTTTAAGAGAATGCAGGAACTGAATGAGCTGTCTACTGTTTGACAGGTGGTTGACAGAAAGTTATATGATGTGTATAATGTTAGCAACTGAAAATAGGTCAGTATGATTTTTTTTCATTTATATAAATGTATGAGTGCCTGTGTCATAAGTGATAATTTAATAAAGATGTTTCTTGTTTAAAAAGAAAAAAAAAAGCACAATAGCTTAGGCAACAGAAAGTAGAGTTGTCAGCAAACTTGAACGTTTAACAAGAAAAATGGCCAGAAATCCTGTAGAGATATTTGAGATCTTTTAAAAGTTTTATAAAAATTTGTATAAAGCAGAGAAATGTGGAAATTAGGAAAGAGCACACCTGGAATTATATATGGAAGACTTAATTATGTTAAGGTTAGAGGTAGAGTAGGCTCAACAACTAATAAAGATAGGAGAAAATGAAATAAAAACTGTGATGTACAATCAGTCTGCAGGAAAGTGTCCTCACTGATAAGTTGTTGGAACGGAACTATACAAAGGTGTCCTATTTACCCTTTATTTGCATAATATTAAGAGCCATTGACAAAGAAAATAAGGAACTCAGAAATTCAAGGATATAATTGGTATGGTAATCAAGAAAAGTTGGTTTTATTTGCTGATGCTATTATTTGGTACCTAATAAATCTTGAAAAGAGCATCTTGGTGGTGTGGAAACATTTTGAGAGAAATTTCATGTCTTTTTGGGATATAAAAGCTATAGCCATAAATTATGTACCTTCACACAAATTAATTCAGCAATACTTATATTTATGGGAGCAAAATAAAATGAAGTGTGATTAAAAAGGCTTCTGCTGCGGCAGCTAGGGATATGTGAAAAAATAAACAAAAGATGATACAAAACCTGAGAAAGTGGAATCTCTTGTTAATGCATGTGGATAGTAAGATACAGACTGTTAAAATGTTTTCATTCCCTTTAGTTTTATAAAGTCAGAAATATTTTTAGCAGCCAGAGGAGAAGTATTAATTAATGCAAACGTTTAAAGTAAAAAGCAAGCCACCAAATCTTGAGCAAATCCTGATACAGTCACGAAGTTGAAGGAATGTATCTGAGAAGGAAGAGGGCAAAAGTTAGCTGGGATTCATTCAGACCCCAAGCCGTGGGCAGCAAAACAAAAGGAGGTGGAGCTGCAGTATATATAAAAGACACACCTCTAGGCTCGTCAAACAGTATGATGCACAGGAAATACTTCAGGTGCAGTTAACAATTGACAAAGACCCCTATTCAAATCATAGCTAGCTACAGGCCTCCAACTTTGACTCTATATGCCCACTCCACCTATCTGGACCTCTTCAAATCTATCAAGATTCAACCCTTTACCCTGGTCCTGGGTGAATTTAACTGTCCAACCATAGATTGGAAGAAATACTCATGCCAAAACACAAATGCCCAGAGATTCCTTGATTTCGTCAATGTAAATGCCTTGGACCAGTTGGTTGACATCCCCACAGGAGGTGAAAATATCTTGGACTTGGTATTAAGAAACTTGAGTAACCACTGCAGTATCCCTACAGTGTCATCATCTCCAGTAAGATCCAACCACAAAGCAGTCACTTTCGAAGTTACCATCTCCCCCGACCCCCCCCCACCCCCAGCTAGGGTCAAACAAAAAAACTTCTCTAAAGGTGATTACAACCTCCTGTGGGAAGGTATAAACAGCTTCACAGCCCCATCCCCCTCCACAGGAACTGGCACAAGTGCCCAAACCTACACCAAAGTACTACATGAGCATTTATATAGCTGCATGGAATCAGGAATACCACACAGGATGAAATCATCCTCTTCAAGGAAGAGTAAACCGGTCTGGTAGACATATACAAAAAAAAACTCTATAATAAAAGTAAAGAAAATGCTGTCCAGGACCAAGAAGGAGTATAGGCGTCTAATTGGAAGCAATCTCTCCTTAGCCTGAACAAGTAAATAATAGCACTAGTGAAATCCTCCAAAGCAAACGTAAAGTCCAAACTGGCCACATCTACTAAAGACAGTCATAAGGCTTTCTTAGCATATGTCCCCAATCTCAAGGGGAAGCACCCAGATCTGCTCAGAACTGGTGATCAAGGACCCCACATACACAAATCCTGTAGATATAGCCAACCTGTTGGCAGATCGGTTCAGTAAAAACTTCACTCCTCTCTTCCCCCCATCAGTTAAACAGAATATCCCCATTACCTGCCCCACTCCCCTTATCTCTAGGGAGCAAGTTATCACTGCTCTCTCAAAGGCAAAAAAAATACAGCCTCCATGGAAACTGATCAACTCCCAGGCTGCATCCTACATGAACTCAAGCAGGAACTTGCAGCACCATTAGGCACCCAAGTCAAACAAAGCCCGAGTACTGGCTTCATCCCAGCTGAGTGGAGAACAGCTATGGTCATCTCTTTGCACAAAGTTGGAGTGTCCACCGTTTCAGGAAATTATAGACCCATCAGCCTAACTAGCCTGATCTGCAAGGCCATGGAGCGGATTATCATGGACCTCATTAACAAGGACATTGGCAACCTCCATACACTTGATCCCACACAGTTTGTTTTTGTCAAGGGGAGGTCATGTCTGTTAAATTTGGTAGATTTCTTTGAGATGGTCACCAAGGCCATAGACGTGGGGAAGATGGTGCACCCCCACCTACCTTGACCTGGCCAAGGCCTTTGATGCTATTCCCCACTCGGGTATAATAGATAAACTCTCTCAACTAGGCATCAATCCCTATGTAACTAGATGGGTAGCAAACTGTCTCACTGATAGACTCCACCTAGTCAAAATAGGGGAAGCCACCTCGAGTAGTAGACCCATAACAAGCAGTGTACCCCAGGGATCGGTCTTGGGGCCCCTGCTGTTTGGGATATACTTCTCAGAGGTGCAGGCCAAATCCTGTGGTCTATGACTGACCACATTTGCAGATGACCGCAAGCTGGATGCTGTCATCAATTCCTCTAGTGATGTGGACATCCTCCAAGAAGGTCTCACCCAAACAAATGACTGGTGCCAGAAGCATGGCCTCAAACTGAATGCCAAAAATGCATCCTCTGTTTGAGGAGAATGATGTCCCCACAAATTGTCACATTAGTAATAAGGCACTAAGCATGCAATCAAGTCATGAGGGACTTGGGAACCCAGGTTGATAACAAACTGACTTTTGACCACCATATTGCCATGGGCCACCTCATTAGTAAGGGTATCTAATCCAGGGACAATGTGGTCATAACATCCCTGTATTCTTCCCTTATAAGACTGATTATTGCAGCAGCTGGAGAGACCACAGAGATTCGTAACCCAGAGAATCCAGGCCCTCAGACATCTACTCTACACAGGCTAAAAGCAGTGTCCCTCTACTCAGTCTCCTACAGACTCCTCAGAGGTGACCTTTGTCTGGCATACATAGAGATCTCAGACCCTGCCCTGATGGGACTGCTGCATATCCACAAGTCAGGTAACGCACATGTGAGACCTCAGCCTGGTCTGTGACATCAGTAGGACTTGTTGGCAGGACAGATTTGTGTCCCAGAAACTCCCCGTTTTGTGGAATAGACTCCCTCTCCACATAAAGCAGAGTACCTCATTAAACCTTTTTAAGCGCAATCTGGATAACTGGATGAGAACAGAAAATACACCCCTGAGATTCCACCTATGTCCCTGCTTGGACAGTGGCATAGGGTGCTGACTTGCTGGAACATGGGCTACATTCTTGGCTAGGCTTGTAAGGGCCTCAGGGCCAATAGCCTAGTAACTTCCTATGATCCTAAGTGATGCTTCCAGCAGAACAAGGTGGTTTAAGATTACCTGATTTGAAAAGCTATGTTACACTGTTAAGACTCATATATATATATATATATATATATATATATATCTATAATGTGTGTGTGTGTGTGACCACTTGATAAAGCTCAGAATTCCTCTGAGTGAAAGCGCTTGTGTGTTATTATTCTGTGGTTCTGAATAAAGGAATTATTTGAATTCGTTTGGTGCCTACCTGGATTTACTGAATCTGCCTTGGTGAACTTACAACAAGCTGCTCCATTTCCTGGCTGTGTGTGCATTTACTTCCTGGTTTGGTTCTCTGCTGCTTGTTTGACTTCTTTGCAACTATAGGAATTAGTAAGAAGAAGTTGGAAAAGATTGGGAAGGTAGACTGGAAAAGCAGTTTACAAAGGAACAATGGGAAGACAAGTATGCAGCAAAGTCCAGAAGGTTTAGGATGTTTGCTTGGAAGCATTTGCATAGTTATTTTTATATACCAGGCAGACTTAAAAGAATTTTGCCTCAGGTAGGTATCAAATGTTGGGAGTGTGATGGTGAAGAAAGCCATAGCTGGGAATATGTAGTTTGGGAGTGTAGTGAGTTGACAGATTATAAAAATTCCGTACAGGGTACTCTGTCAGAAACACTGGGTGAGCAGATAGCTTATAACTAAGGGAATGATTTCTTTGAAGTGGGATACAGGATCTGAATTACCTAAAAATAGTAAAGTCTTGTTAAGTTTACTTCTGTTGGCTGCCAAAAAAGCAGTTGCTAAACCAACTGTATTTGAAGTAATGAATATTACAAAAGAAATGAAAAAAACTGCAAGATGGATTTTTAGAAAAGGGAAGGAACAAATTTTATAGAAACAAATGGAAATTGTTGGAACACTAGAAGCAGAATAATTTTCAGGAAGAGGAGTGAGGTTTAAGGGAAAGTAGGAGTTCAACAAATGTAATGCTGGACTGATGGTAGTTATAAAGTAACACTATTATGTAAAAGGAAAAAATGTTAATATGGTTTGTTTTCTGTTAATGTATGTTTGCCTGTTTAAATGTTACTTTAATAAATGGTGTTTAAAAAGAAAACATTTAATTGTAGTTGTAATAATACTATTCAGAAGTTATTCAAAATGAAATGGTATTTTTTTAAATGTCCATTCAAGTAGAGCTAGTGAAAAATACATTTAAAGTGTGAAATGTTAGCTTAGGAGGAGGATATGCTTGATCAAATAATATGAAATAAAATTAGATCATTAATATGGAGATAAAAATTCATTCTTTAAACATGTTCGAACTCATGAGTGTAATGCAGCAAAAAATTACATTAAAAGTTGGTAATACTATGGTCTCTGACGAGAAAAGTGTTGCTCAGTTAGATGATAGTTTGTTTTGTGTAGCTGTTACTGGACACTAGTTATTCCATGCAAACCAAGTTTGATACTATTTTACATCCACTGATTATTAAATAAACATTTTTGCTGACATTAAGTAAAGTAAGCTCTAATTCTGGCAGCAGGGCCAGATGAGATAATTGGGCATTTTCACGAAGATGAAAACTTGTTTCCTATGCAACGTATCTGTTTCAGGAATCTTGAGAGGCCTCTCGAGTCTTTGGTGCATGGTGGAAGATTGTAGTAGTTTTCCTCCTCAAGGACAATAGCGCAAGCACTGTGGACAAGTTTTAGGCCTGTAAAGCCATACATGTATCCAAGGGAAGAATTTTGAAAGGACTTTCTTAACAATGTTGTCTATAGGCTTATGCCTCTAACTTTACCTCAGCATAGGTTTACATCTGGTCAAGCTAACTCTTCTGGAAGAAAGGACAGCTGTATAAAATCTTACCATTACAGTAGATGTCCTTCTGTTCACTCATGCAGTATTCTAAACAGAAGTGATATCCCACCCAGGGCAGTTTGACTCTCCGCCAGTATACCAAAGCATAATGATTTTGTATGCACCATATATCAGACTTGTGCACAGACTGTAGGGCATAAAAGGGACATACAGACACAGATACCCAAAACTGAATTGCCCCAGAAGAGAACAGTGTCCATAGGAAAAAGGACTCCATTAACATCCAGAAAGAAAGAATGCAGAAGAAAAAGGGGAAGCTCTCAGCCAGAAGGGAATCTAAAAAAAAAAAAAAAAAAACAGGACAAATGAGGGGGCTGGAGGGAGTAAATACTGCAACAGTGAAGGGAATGACATCTACTGTTATGGTAAGATTATGCACAACTGTACTATGTCATTCTATGTCACTGTTGCAGTGTCCAAAACAGAAGGAAGAGTAAAAAAAGCTCAAGAAACAGAATGGGAAGTGGAAGGCTGAGAAGAGCCCTCAACAGACCCATATAAAATATTTCTAGCAAATCCTGTACAACTTATAATGCTTAATGAAGGTATGCACTGAAGACCAAGTAGCAGCTTCAAGGATGGAATTTGTTCTATCTCCTTGAAAAAGACACCAGAAGAGGCAACAGCTCAAGTGGAATGAGCTGTTACAGAAGTAGACAATATTTGCCATGAAAAGTATAACAAAAGGAAATGGCCTTTGGATATCCAGGAGGAGATGGTTAGAAACAGCCAAGCCCAATATCTTGAGATGAAAGGAAACAAAAAGCTGATCAGTCTTACGAATGGCCTTAGTTATACCCAAGTAATACCTGAGCTGTTTGTGCAAATCCAAGGTGTGCAGGACCCTCTCACTAGTAGATTGAGGACAAGGGGAAAAAGGAAGGGAGTAGTACCAACTGATTCAAGGACAGCTCATTTTACTACCTTGGACATAAGAAGATTAGTACTAAGGAACACCCTGTCCCTGTGAAAAAAAAAAGAAAACAAAAAGAGGAATGACCATAAGGGCTTGGAGCTCAGAAACTCTCCAAGCAAATGCAAGAGCCAGCAACAAAACTGTCTTCCAGGTACAGTGTTGCAAAGAAATAGAATTTGCAGGCTCAAAAGAAGCCTGAGTCAGTTTTTCCAAAACAAAGTTTAAAGCTCCAAAGCGAAACAACAGGTTTCCTTGGGGGCCTAATATGCAGGATGTCTTTAAGAAATTGTTTGACCTCAAAACGAGAAGCCAAAGGAGGATTCAAGGTCAGACAAGCTGAAATGGATGACAAATGGGCCTTCACAGAAGAATATACCAGGCCAAACTGGAGCAATTCACACAAATAACGAGAGGAGCAGACAGAACCCCACTGAAAAAGGGTCCTGGTTACAAGTATGGCACCAAACAGAAAATGTTTTCCATGTGGACATATACGATTGTCTACTTGAGGGTTTCCTTGCCTCCTGTAAAACCCTGACCCCACCATGCCCCAGGATTCCCACTCCTCTTTTCTTGATGTACTGGAAAATATTAGGGTTCAACCAAACACCCTAATAATGGGCGACTTCAACTACCCACCATTAACTGGGAAAACTACTCGTGTACCAACTCCTTAGCTTAACGCTTTCTGGAATTCATAAACTCCAGTGCCCTGGATCAACTTATCCACACCCCCTAACATCCTGGTAGATAGGTTCAGTGCTAACTTTAGCCCCCCCCTCACCCCCTAAAGGGCCGATATCTATACAGGAAGAATGCAGAGTCCCTGTAATCATAACTACGCAGGTAAAAGCTACACTCTCTAAAGCCAAAAACACAGCATCCATGGCACCGGACAACGTCCCAGGCTGCGTTTTACACTAATTTCAGAATGAACTGGCTCCCCACTTAAGCACCATGCTCAATAATAGCCTTGCATCAGGCATTGTGCCCACTGAGTGGTGCACAGCAACAATTATCCCACTCCACAAATGGAGAGCCACTGATCTCGGGAACTATCGACCTATTAGCCTGACGAGCCTGGTCTGCAAGGCCATGGAATTTATCATCATTGAACTCATAAACAAAGACATTGGTAACCTCCAAACTCTGGATCCCACCCAGTTCGGGTTTGTGAAAGGCAGATCATGCCTCCTGAACCTGATCAACTTCTTTGAGGCAGTCACCAAAGTCGTAGATGAGGGTAAGATGGTTCACACAGCCTATCTTGACCTCGCCAAGGCTTTCGACACCATCCCCCATTCTGGAATTATAGCTAAACTCACTAAACTAGGTATAAATCCCTATGTCACAAGATGGGTTGCCAACTGGCTCACTGACGGAACCCACACTGTAAAAGTTGCAGACTTCAAATCTGACCTCAAAGCAGTGACAAGTGGAGTACCACAGGGTTCCATCCTGGGACCTCTCCTGTTTGGTATCTACTTCTCTGAAGTGCAGGCTAACACAGAAGGCCTCTGGCTAATGAAGTTCGCAGATGATTGCAAGCTAGGAGCCATAGTCATGTCCCCAAATGATGTGGACATCCTACAGAAGGGCCTTGCTGAGACAGATGCCTGGTGTCAGAGCCATGGCCTCAAGATCAGTGCCAAAAAGTGCATTGTCATCCCCTTTGGTAAAAACTCTGTACTCATGAACTACCACATAGGCACCAATCTACTTAACACCGAATGTGTGATGAGACCTTGGGACCCAGGTGGACAGTAGTCTCTCCTTTGATAGTCACATCGCCACAATAGTCAGGAAGTCCTTCTACGTGGCACACCTCATCATAAAAGTGTTCTTATCCAGGAAAAAAGAGGTCATTGTTCCCCTCTACTCAGCTCTCATTAGACCCATTATAGAGTACAACGCCCCTTTTGGAATGTACCTCACAAGACATCTGCAGCAGCTGGAAAGGCCACAGAAGTACCTCACAAAGAGGATTACTGGCCTCAAACAAATACCCTACACTGACCGCCTCAAAAAACTCCAGCTTTACTCTGTAGCATATCACCTACTCCGAGGTGATCTCTGCCTAACATATAAAGCTAGGTGAAACCCAGAGCTGTTGGACTGCTACACCTAAAGAAATCCCAATCCCTCCGAGCTACACACTCTAGGGACCTAAACCTTGTCACCACAATAAAACAGGACATGCTGGAGGGATAGATTCCTCTCCCAGAGACTTCCCATACTCTGGAACAGGCTTCCCATCTATGTCAAGCAAAGTTTTTCATTAGCACTCTTCAAGAAAAATCTTGATGAGTGGATGGGAAATAGGAAATACACCCCGGGGATCACTTCTGTGTCTCTGCTCGACAGTGGCACAGGAAAGTAACTTTCTTGGGTGGCGTAAGCCAGGGAACCTTGTTGGCTAGGCTTACGTAGGCCCTTGGGCCGATAGCCTAGTACCTACTTATGAGCATGTCCTCAGAAAAGAGGTGCCTGAAAGGGATTAAAACCCTATCACCTACAGTGTCAATTGAAGAGTGGACAAGTGAGGATGGATGAGAGACCCTTTGTCCTGTGTGAGGCAAACCAACCAGTGAGTTAACTTTTGGTGTTTGCCCCTGTCCAGATGCATTAAGAGGGGAAACAAGTGCTGTCTTGGCCAAAAGGGAGTTACTAGCAAGATTTTTGCAGAGTCCAGCTGAATCATCTGCAGGACTCTAGAAAGTAGAGGATGAGGAGGAAAAGCATAATGAAACATCTTCCAAGGAAAAGAAAGGCCATCCGTCTTCCATTCCAGATGACATGACACTTTGGAACAGAAGAGAGGAAGCTTCCTGTTCAGAGTGGAGGCAGAAAGATCTACCTGAGGAATACCTCACTGATGAACATTGTTAGAAACACATCTGTGTGAAGCATCCATTTGTGAGCCTGTGTTTTGGACCTGCTTAGAGAATCTGCCACTAGACTGTGATCTGAAGGAATGTATATTGCCTGAAGAGTTAATTGAATACTGAGACACTCCTCTCAAGCCTGAAGAGCCATCCTGCAGAAGAGGTAAATTCTGTGCCTCCCTGCTTGTTGACATACTACATCATTTGCAGTGTTGACTCTGTACACCTTTAAGGGGCCTGGAGAGAACATGGGTGAAAAGCTTGAAGGGCCAGAATTTGAGTTGTCTTCTCTTTTATGTTGATATAGTCTGACTTCTGATGCTGGGGCAGAAACACTGAACTTTCAGGTCATGAAAAGGAGACCCTCACCCCATGTCTGAGGCATCTTTGAACAGGCCTTGAGAAGGGACTGGAGGCTGAAAGGGCAGGCCTGGATTGAGAGCAACTTTTGAATCCACCACTCAGATTCCTCATTTAGACAGGGAAGGAGAGGGACACTGAAATCCAGAGGGTGACGGTGCTGCAGCCAAACTGACTTGAGGTACCATTGAAGCTTCTGCATCTGCAGTCTGGCAAGAGGGTGGCCATGAATCCCATGGCTCGAAGAAACTCCCTGGCTGAAATAGCAATCAGAGGAAAAAGAGTCTGAAAGAAGGCTGTCAATGACAAAGCTTTTGAAGGTGGAAAAGAGGCCAACATTGGCACTGTCTGAATCCTGCATCCCAGGTACACCTGATCTTGAGAGGGAGTTGGGACGGACTTTTGGAAGTTGATAGTGAACTCCAGAGTTTGAAGAAGAGAGATGGTGAATTCCAAATCCTGTAACAGGTGACTGGGAGAAGGGACCTGAAGCAACAGTTTGTCTAGATAAGGAAATAACTGAACACCTTGGAGCCTACAGAATCCAGTCACTGGAGCTAGGCATTCTGTGAATACCCTTGGGGCAGCAGAGAGGCCAAAGGGCAAAGCAGAGAAATGAAAATGAAAGGAAGACACAGAGAAATGTAAAAATGTCCTGAAAGAGGTTGAATATGGATATAAACACAAGCATCTTTCAAATCCAAAGACACCCGAAAAGCCTGGGATGGTAAAAGAGGAAACCGGGTTTAAAGAATAATCATCTGAAAAGAAAGCATCTTGAGAAAGGTGTTGAGCAGGGAAAAATCGAGAATAGGTTTCCACATGTCCTCCTTTTGATGAACCAGAAACATTGCTCTAGAGGAGATTTCGGATTCCCTGAAAAAAGAGGGAGAGACTTCCATACCATGAAGTAACACTGACGGATGACAGAAAGAACCCAAGAGTATGAAGTGATGAAATGCCAATTTGGAAGACAGAGGGAAAGCCAAAGGGACAAAGGAACCTGGTCTAAGGGAGGGGGGGGGTGAATTGACAGAGAAAATCAGGCTTATCAGATAAAGGAGGCTTCTGGGTCACAGAAATCTGAGAAGCCTTAGCAGAGAGGGCCTGCTTACCACCCTTCCTGCCCTCAAATGCCTGGCAGGGTGCTTGCAAGCAGAAGCAGATCTAGTTGGATAATTCCTCTGGAACTTAGGGCTAGGAGAGACAAAAATGTTTAGGGTCCTGCAAGGCTCTCCTTTCTCTTGAGACTTAAACAGGTCAATAACAGCAGTCCCAAAAGGATGTTTATTATACAAAGGAGCATACAGCAAATTGTCCTTCATGTCCTCAGGCAGAGAGTGGAGACGAAGCCAAGAATAACATCTCATGACAGACCCAAAAGCTACAGCCCTGGAAGAGACATCAGCAACATCGTAACTACACTTAACAGAGTGGTGAGCCCTTTAAGAAGCAGAACCTAATATAGATAAGGCAGAGGATTTGTCTTCAGATTCATGTAGGTCAGAAGCCTAAACAGTCAAGGTCAGAGCATACCTGATCACGTGGGTCTGGTAATTAACAGTCCTAAAGGCCAAAGTAAAAGCATTGTAAACATTACCAGTCCTCTTTTTCACCCTACTATCATTATCAGAAGGCAAAGGCTTGGAAGAGGGCAAGAGCTTAGGTTTGTCAGAAGAGACTGACACCACAGCAAAATCAGCTGAAGGATATTTAAATAAAAATTGGAAATCCTCAGGAGCCTTATAGAGCCTATCAGGTTTCTTAGGAGCAAGAGGCAGAACATCAGGAAGCTTGATAGCAGCAATGAAAGTGTCTTAACAAGGCAGCCAACACAGGAGGAACTGTTGATGGTTTAGGAGTCTCCACCTGAAGTAACTAATATAGTCTCAGAATATCAGATACATGAGAAGAATCCCACTTAAAGTATTCCATCATCCTAGCAATTGTGTCCCCAAAGGCCAGTTCCTCAAAAGAGACTCTGGGCTAACAGACTGTTCCTTACCAGAAGTATAAGGCAAAGGCATCTGTGAAGAATAGGACAAAAAACACTCCTTGGACACTGAATCCTCATCTTAGGAATCTGTTTTTTTAAGCCATTTAGAAGGGATAGAGGTCCAAGGAGGAGCAGGTACCAAAACCCGTTGAGGAGGTTTCAGGGCCATCAGGGCAGAAAATAAGCCCCAAGTAAACTCTTGCCATCCCCTTTGAGGATCGTTAGGACAGACAAAAACATGCTTTATTTTTTGTCTTTTCTTGGAAGGGATATCAGCCATAACAAATACCAGAGGTTCCAAACCTTGGTGAGATTCAATAAGAAAACCTGGAACCTCTTCCCTGACCAATATCTGTGGAATCCCTGTAGGACCCTCTGAGGTAATAACCGAGGCTCCCCTTGATGTCTGGAGCCAGACCCCTGCAAAGCCTCAGAAGACGCATCAAAAGACTGTGTTCCATGCCTTCCTCTAATTGTGTGGCAGCAGATGAATCTGATGTAGACACCAAACGACCTACAGAGCTATTACACACTTCTAGAGGGACGTCCAATGGAGGATGGACAGCTGAAGAATCTGTCCTGAGACTTCTTGGCCTTCTTACCTAGCGGGCATATCTTGGCGTTAAAGGATTCTGCCATGGGTACCCTGGGCTAAATGGCCAGGGAAGACAAACTGCTTCTGAGTTTCTTGGGCACAAATGCCTTATAGATACTGTAAGATGTATTGTCATGGGAAGCACCCAAACAAAAAAGACACTGTGGCAATCCTCATCAGGAGTCTGCCTCCCACACTGACATTTTCCATTCTTGGTTGAAAAAAACTCTAGGTAGCAAAATGAAATACAAGACCAAGAAAAGAAATAAAAACGGGGCAGTTATCTGGCAGCTAAGTATTCAGCACAACAACAAGGTGTTCAGACCAACTAGCAATAATGACGTTCGAACTGGCAGCAAAGACATCTGCATAACTGTGTCTGTACATCCCTTTTATGCCCTACTTTCTGTGCAGGGAGCATAAGTGTGACATACAGCACATACAAGAGCATTAGATTTTGGTGTACTTAATGAACATCAGGCTGCTCTGGGTGGGAGAACCCTTCTGCTTAAATACTGCAACAGTGATCTAGAAGGACATCAGAAGTTATTAGAAGATCTAGCAAATAATACTGACATCACAAAAAATTCTCTCTCCTATCTCCAGGATCTTGGAAGAATGCATACATATTCAGCTTCTTCATTTTCTTCTTCACAACCAAATCCTGTCACCCACGCAACACAGATTTATACCAGGCCGTAGTACAACTGCCCTTATTTCTTTTATGGACATAGTTAATAGAGACAGTGATGCTGGCAAAATTGCTCCACCCTCTGCCAAGACCTGTCAAAAACATTCAACACTGTTTCTCCCCCTTTACTTCTAACCCAACACTCTAAAGGTCAGCCTTTCCCCACCCCACACTAAGCTGGTTCTCAAGTTACCTAACAGATAAGAGGCTGTCAAATGGTGTAACTCCATCTCCCCATTTCTTAACACCTCTGCCATGGTTCACCATGGCTCCATACATGGACCTGTCTTATTCAGCATTTTCATTTACAATTTCCATTCATCTGTCTCAGGGATCTGTTATTCAGTACACAGACGACTCGACTATTGTCTGTTCTGCTGACTCCATTTCTGACCTGCAACAGCCAACTGAAGTGGCCTTCTCCTCCACTGAATCCTGGATGTACAATAACCATCTAGCCCTGAACCCAAATAAAACCAAATTTGTACACCCCCTAAGAAAACAACTCCTTAAATAAAATCCAGTTCACTGTCTATTCTCAAAATAAGGCAATAATTGAAGTTGTTAATCACACACAGGAAATTTGACCTGTGCATACAATACAACATAACATCCGCGAAACTCACCAAAAACTTGGAATTTTTTATAGACATGATCACTTCCTAAGCCCCTCCATGAAACAAACCCTTGCTCCCACTTACTACCCTCACTTATCTATGGGGCCCTTCTACTTGCTAACCTGCGAGCTTCATTAAAAAGCTTACAACAAACATGTCAACACAATTGTCAAATTACTAACAAATTCTACTACCCTACATCACCTCTACACTCTACACTCCTGAAATAGCTGAGCTGACACACACACTATCTCTCTCCTGTTTAGAACTATCTACAACTCACTAAATGCTCTTTAAAACCCTCAGATTGTCTTGCCCTTAGATGTTCTTCGTGTTTCACTGTTGCATTCATCACATTTGGGCTATCTGCTTGCAGTAGCCCTCAGTCAGCCTGATTATCAAAGTCATGGGTCCTGCGTCGGTTGCTGTCTCATCTTCCATGACATCAGGTAGTCAGGGATATAAAGCATGTAGCCGAAGCCATTACATCAGTCTTTCTTGCCGTGTGGTGCCCGAAGCAGAAGCAGTTCGCAAATGCCGGTCGGCCGACTCCTGAAATTTTGTTTTCGAGTTTCAGAACCGAAGTCTTCAACTAAAAGCTAAATACCCCATAGGGGAAACTTTTTCTTGCTTTAAACCAATGTCAGTAAAAGTAAATAATTGCATTACTTGTGGAAAGCAAATACCTCATAAAGATTTTCATTCGTACTGTATTCCTTGCCTAGGCCCTGACAACGACGTACCTCGCTGTCAGTTTTGTGCCTTATTTAATCCACGAACTATCCTTCGTCGGTATATTTACGCTTCTAAATATTTTGGTGCTCAGTTCAATTATGTCTTCGGTAAGCCATCCGACTACCGACATTCCGAAAAATGCAAAGATAGAGGCAGAGATAGGCCACCGAGGTCCAAAGCTGCCAACAATGCTTCTCCTAAGCCAGTCGCCAGTTTGCCGGTACTCAGTGAGGTGCTTTTGCAGCCCTGCTAATTCAGATTCACAGGCCTCTACTGAGACCCATTTGGAGTCCGGTATGCCGCGAGATGCTTCAACTGTGGAACCTGCGAATGTCTCTACCTTGGATGGGTCCGGAGCCGCTGTGCAGGCACTGGCTTCTGAGGATGTATTCAGGCCTCCTAACTTGCGTATTAAACCAACGCCATTTTCTTCTTCAAGGCCTAAAACTCGAACCATGCCTAGAAAACTGATGCCCAGACCGCATGGCTAGGCCTCTATGCCTAAAAAACAAATGATAAGAATGGCTGAAGACCTTATTACTTTAATCAGGGGAAGCCAACCTTCCCCCTCTAAGAGACATAGGACTGAGTTTGCTTATGATATTTCTGACCAGGATTCTGAATTTTCTGTTTTCTCTGATGACCAGGATTTACCCTTTTCTACCTATGAGAATTCTGATGCTGAGGACTCTATTCCCTCTGCATCCACCCCAGGGGATTTTTCTTTTGGTGAAACCTTGCATACCTTCAGGGAGCATTTTCGTTGGGAAAGTCAGGATTTCTCTGATTCTAAAAAGAGGCTTAGGAATTTCTTACTCCTGCCCCAGCACAGGCCTTTAGTCATACCTCCTGTACTAGACATTGTTGATGCCTTTTCGGAATCTAGCTTGGCCCCTGACTCTTTGCCTCCTGCTCCTAGAAAACCTGATAGACATTACAGGGTTCCTGACTCCCACAAGTTCCTTTTTAAAAATCCTACTGCGGATCCTGAGACCATTTCACAGGGACCCAAGGGCATTAAAGCTACTACTTCCAAAAATCCTACCCTCTCTGATAGAGACTCCAGGGCGCTGGATAGATGGGGTAAGAAGGTATACACTTCTGCAACTTTAGCCATTAGGGCCTTAAACTGCCAGTTTTATATTTTAAAGTATCAGCAGCATATTATTGGATTGCTTAAACAGAAAATGATGTTGATTCCTGATTGTGCTGAAAATAAGGATTTACTGCATTCAGCTGAACAAGTTGGAAAACATACTTTGCAATGTGGTTTTGATTCACTAGAGGCATCTTGCAGGGTTGCTGTAACTGGGTCTGTACTTAGAAGGCATGCTTGGCTTAAGGAGCAATCCTTGCCAGATCATGTTAAAGCAAAATTACTGGATGCACCATAAAACCAGGACTGCCTGTTTGGCAATAAGGCAGAAGAAGTTCTTAAAAAGATGGAGGAAAAAGCTAAATCTATGCAAACTGTTAAAGATTTTTTTACAAGTACAGCCTCCAAGGTTTAGTAGGCAATGGCCTTCCAAGAATTGGTCCTTTCCTGCCTCCTCCAGACCTTCTCAGTCCAAACCCAGATCCAGCAGAGCTCCCAGGCTTCAGTCCCAGGGTACGCACAGGACTAAGCAGTGGGGGGCCTCCACTTCCAAATCAGGGAGTAGTAAGACTCCCCCCTGTGGTAAACTGTCTCAATGACTTCACTTTAAAACTTCCAAGCCCTTCTCAACTGACTGCTCCTTTAGGGGGAAAGATTGTTCTGCAGGTAAAAAAACTGGGAACTCATTACCCAAGACAAATTGGTTTTAAATATAGTCTCCCAAGGATACAGATTTCACTTCCACACGTTACCAACCCCAAAGGGTTGGCCAGATCTACCCCCAAATCAGTGGGCAGAGGCTCAAAAGCAAGTACTCTCTCTTAAGCATAAGGGTTATTCAAACTGTACCAGAAGAGGAAAAGGGACAAGGTTTCTATTCAAGACTTTTCCTGGTACCCAGAAAAGACAACACATGGCATCCTATCCTGGACCATTCTATCCTAAACATCTTTCTGGTGATCCCAAAATTCAAGATGCTAACTCTTCACCAGTTGCTTCCTATGCTAGGCAAGGATGCCTGGTTGGCAACACTGGATTTAAAAGAAGCCTACCTGCACATCCCAATCAGGGAATCTTGCAGAAGATATCTACGCTTCAAAGTAGGCTACATGCACTATCAGTTCTCTGCACTGCCCTTTGGCTTATCTACTACCCCCAGGGTATTCACAAAGTGCCTAGCTCCAGTCATTGTATTTTGCAGGCAAAGAAATATTCAGATATACCCATACCTGGACAATCCCCTAATTCAGGCAGAAAGACAGGACATACTTTTGAATCATCTGGTATTTGTACAAAAGATGCTAACTTGTCTAGGGTACACCATAAACGAAAAGAAATCACATCTGGTACCCTGCCAACAAATTATATTCCTGGAAGTAAGCTTGAATGCAACTTCCCAGATGCCTTTCCTCATGCCAGAGAAACAAATTCATTTGACATCTTAATTCAAAGTAATGGCCACAAAAACTCTATCTGCAAGACATTCACTCTACCGCCTGCCGCCCAAACCCTAACAGATGCATCAGACTATGCATGGGGGGCTCACCTGGCAGGGAAGATCATTCAGGGCAAATGGAACCCAAGTCAAATGCACCTGCATATCAATCAAAAAGAAATCTTAGCTGTACAGAATGCTCTGACAGCCTTCAAGGACCACATTCTTCCAGGACAATTAATGGTAAAGATGGACAACACCATTGTTATGTGGTACATAAGCAAGGTGGGGGTACCCATTCATACCCTCTCTGCAGACTAGCAATGGTTCTGTGGAACACAGCCTTGAGCTACCAAGTGCATCTACAGGCTCAATTCCCGACAGGAAAACTAAATACATTGGCAGACTAACTAAGCAGAAATCTCATGGGACCCACACGAGTAGAAACTGGAACCAAAGACTTTCAACAAACAAATGGGGGAGCTCAGATATAGACCTGTTTGCCTCCCCCAGAACTACAAATTGGACAAATTCTGCACAATGATTCCCCACAAACAAGCTTGGAAAGTGGATGCCCTGTCCTTCAGCTGGAAAAATCTATCAGTTTATACTTTTCCTCCTCTGCCTCTCCTCCAAAGTACTACTAAAGATCAAACAGGACAAACCAAGGACGATACTGATTGCACCAGACTGGCCACACCAACACTGGTACCCCATCTTGCGCAGTGTGTCACTGCTGGCTCCATGGCACCTGCCTCAGACACCTACCCTGCTGTCCCAGCAGGAGGGCCAGATTCTCCATCCTCAGCTTCAAACCCTGAACCTGGCAGCCTGGCTAATTTACCTAATATCTCTTACCTTCCCTCAGTAAACAAGTGTTGGATGTCATTTTGGATTTTAGGATTGGCAAGGAGGCCTAGTACTAAAAAATCTTAGGCGGAAAAATGGAAAAGATTCTGTTCCTGGAACCAAATTCAAGGGATGGGCACAGCAATGCCCAATTTACCTCAGATTCTTCCATACTTAACTGAGATGCTTCACAAAGGGCCTTTCGTTTTCCTCCATCAAAATTCATGCCTCTACCATTTCAGCTAATTACAACACAGGAACACCCCTCTTCTCTCATCCACTGCTCAAGCAGTTCCTCAGAGGGGCCGAAAACTTAAGACCACCCAGGAGAGCCCCAACCCTAGCCTGAGACCTTAACTTTGTATTGGAAAAGCTCACTCTACCTCCCTTTGAACCAGCTGCAAGTGCAGAGTTAAAATTCCTTTCTTGGAAAACAGCCTTCCTTTTAGCAATCACTTCAGCAAGAAGGGCATCTGAATTACAGGCCCTTACGGCAGTAGAGCCTTTCATCATCTTTCATGCGGACAGGGTGTCCCTCAGGACCAGTCTTTTCCTTCGTGCCCAAGGTGTAGTATCCAGTGTGGCTCTTAATCGGTCCATTCATTTGCCAACCTTCTTTTCTAATCCACAGAACAAAGGGGAACAGATATTGCACTCCTTAGATGTGCACATTCAACTTAGATTTTACTTGGACAGGACTAAACTTCAAAGAAAATCTGAACAACTGCTGGTGGCATTTGCTACAGGGGCAGAGGGGAAGGCCATTTCAAAGCAAGCCATTTCTAAATGGATAGCCCATTGCATTCATTTCTGCTGTAAGTACCATGGAAAACCTATCCCACAGGGGATAAGATCACACTCAACCAGGGCTGCATCTACCTCTACAGCCTTTCTGAGGTGTTTCTACCAGGGACATCCTAGAAGCTGCTACCTGGAGTTTTGTATATACTTTCACCAAGCATTACCATTTGCCAATTTTCTCTAAATCCAGAGCTGGCTTTGCCACTGCAGTCTTGCAGGGCTGTATAGCTGGTCCTAATGCTATCTAAATTCCTCCTCCCTTCCTTAGTTTGGGAATCTACCCAAGTGTGATGACTGCAGCAGTGAAACACGAACAACATAGTACAGTTGTGTACACTTACCATAAATGTAGATGTGCCATGTCCGAATCCAAACCAGTTACAGGTGGCATCCCACAGGGCTCAGTTCTGGGACCTCTCTTGTTCGGTATATACTTCTCTGAGATTCAGGCTAACACGGGGGGATTATGGCTGACAAAGTTCGCAGATGACTGCAAACTGGGGGCCATAATCGAATCTCCAGCAGACACAAGCATCCTCCAAAAGGGTCTCACAGAGACGGATGCTTGGTGCCAGAGCCACGGCCTCAAGCTAAATGCTAAAAAGTGCATCGACATCCCCTTTGGGAAAAACAAGGTGCCCACAAATTTACCACATAGGTGGTAATCCATTAAGTACGGAAGAAGTAATTAGAGATTTGGGGACCAACGTAGATAGTAATCTCTCCTTTGATAATCACGTTGCCAAAGTGGTTAGAAAGACCTTCTATATAGCCCACCTTATCACGAAAGGGTTCGCATCTAGATCAAGAGAGGTCATTGTGCCCCTCTACTCGTCACTCATCAGGCCCATAATTGAATACAATGCCCCTTTTGGGATATACCTTACCCAACACCTGCAGCAACTGGAGAGACCCCAAAAGTACCTCACCAAGAGGATCATGGGCTACAAACAGATGTCCTATGCAGCTCGACTAAAGACACTCCAGCTCTACTCAGTTGCTTACCGCCTACTCAGAGGCGATCTATGCCTGACATACAAAGCCATGTCAATCCCAGAATTAATGGACATGCTCCACCTCAAAAAATCCAAGTTCCTTAAAGCTACATGCTCCAGGGACCTAAACCTCAGCACAAAAATAAATAGGACATGGTGGAGGGACAGATTCATTTCCCAGAGGCTCCCCTCACTCTGGAATAGAATCCCAATTCATGTTAGACATAGCCCCTCGCTGACCCTCTTCAAGCGAAATCTGGACGTGGATGGGAAATCGCAAATTCACCCCTAGGATCTCTTCTGTGTCCCTGCTAGACAGAGGCACAATAAACTAATCTTAAAAGGGTACCTTCTGTGACCTACTTTACAGAGGCACAGTAGGCTAATCTAATAGGGAGGCGGAAGCCAAATACACTCTGGCTAGGCTTATAAATGCCCTAGGGCAGATAGCCTAGTATCTACCTATGAACCTATGTTTGAGTATATTCACTGTTGCAGTCCTGGTTACCCTCCCTCCAGCCCCCTGACTTTTTCTGGCTGTACCTCTATTCTCCTTTACTATGCTTAAAAGCTTTTTGTGTATTTGCTTTTTTTTCTGGAGGTATAACCTTGCATGTATATATATATATATATATATATATATATATATATATATATATATATATATATATAAAATATTTAATTGCTTCCCATTGGGGGGGCACCTGACATCTGGGGCAAGAAAAACTGATGTAATGGCGTCGGCTGCATGCTTTATACCCCTGACTACCTGACGTCATGGAAGATGAGACAGCAACTGACGCAAGACCCATTGCTTTGATAATCAGGCCGACTGAGGGCTACTGCAAGCAGATAACCCAAATGTGATGACTGCAGCAGTGAATACACTCGAACATGTATATTTATTGTAAGTGTACACAACTGTACATTCTGTATTTAGCTACTACCACTCAGAGGCCCCTCACATCTGAGACTCGGCAACTCTTGCAGGTATACAAACTTAGCCCCCCACCCAGCTAGCTTCTTTACTCCTGCTCATTTCCCAAAAACTAGAAAGCCCTACCACTGTCAATTACAGCAACCCAGAATCTTGTATTTTTTTCAAAACTTCACTGTACAACTACCAGTCTTCAATCTGGAATTGCACCTGTACCAAGTAGCCTTAGAATGTATATTACTGTAATATTTTCTTATCTACTGTCAATTAATATGTGAAAATTCTCAGTACTCTTAATATCTTGAAAATTATGCAGTGTTGCTCTTTATTTTTATGTTACCCGATTGTTTATCTTGCACATATAGGTATTCTATTTTTTAGTTGTATATACTCTTGTATAATTGTGTACATCATTGTATGTATCTCAGTCCTTTATGTTCATGTACTGAAGAGCTTTTCTCCCTGGGCCTGCACTGAAAATGGGATCTCAATGGCCAGTGGACTTTCCCAGTAAACAAAATGCAAACAAATAGATATTACTTTCAGTGTCAAAACATTTTGGTTGCACACTTCGACAGAATAGTTCCCCATATTCTATTAATATTGACGTTTTCATTCAGTTGAAAATTTTAAAGATCTTTGTGTTTTTATGGCTAGGTCAGTATTGCTTGAACTGTGCAGTAATAAAAAGCTGTCTCCAAGTGATGAATGACATTTTTCATATAGTCTCATCCAGGTGTGTGGACATTATGGAAGTTTGAAAGTGTCCACCAGCACCTTTAAGTGAGTAACTGACATAAGAAAAACTTATTGCACAGAAAAAGTTGTACAACTGAACTTGTGTACTGTGACTAACATGTTAAAGTGCAACTGTCTTGTTAACAAGGTGGTAGGTACCTGATTACGTGCAGCTGTAAGAAATACTTTGTATAACAAAAGGAACATTCATTTACTGGCGAAAATAGATAAATTTAGTAGAAACCTGCAAAAAAAATACTTTGGAATTAGGAATACTGATATTCATCGTGTTTCACTGTCATTACACTAGGGTTATCCTGCTGGCAGGCTACCCGCAGTTGGCCTGAATTCCAAAGTCCTGGTCCGGCATCGGTTGCTGTCACCTCTTCCCTGACATCAGTGCGCCATGGGTATATAAGATGCAGCCAACGTCATTTTCTTCAGTCTTTCTTGCCGCACGGTGCCCGAAGCAAAAGCAGTTCTCAAGTGCCGGTCGGCCAACTCCTGGGATTTTCGAATTTGAATTTCAGATCCGAAGTCTTCAATAAAGCTATGTACCCCGTTGGGGAAACTTTTTCTTTCTCCAGTCAGATGTCAGTAAAAGTTAACAATTGTATTTCTTGTGGGAAGCAAATGGCTCATAAGGATTTTCATTCTTACTCTATTCCTTGCCTTGGCCCTTACCACGACGTTGCTAGTTGTCGGTTTTGTGCTAGGTTCAACCAAAGCACTATTAAGCATCTGTTCGATTTTGCTTTTCATTACTTTGGCCGAAGGTTTAACTAAATAATGCCGTCAGAACAACCGACGTCCATAAAAAGCGCAAGGACAAAGAAAGACAGGCATCCGAGGTCCAAAACCGACGATGAAGCCTCTTCTAGGCCAGTCGCCGGTTCGCCGGTTTTCAGTGAGGCGCTTTTGCAGCCCCTGACACCGGCTACCTCAGAGCCACAGGATGCCTCCGACTCCCACGTGGAGACAGCTAGGCCTCTGGAAACTCAAGGTATTGGGCCTACGGAAACAATTCCCTCAGATGGGTCCAGAGCCGCTGAGCAGGCATCGGCTTCTGAGGGTGTTTTCTAACCTACACAGCTTACTATCAAGACCTCTTCAGCAGCCAAGGCAAAGTCTAAAACACCTTTAAAGACAACGAAACAAGTATAGCATTCTCCTGTACAGTCATCCATGCCAAAGAAACAGATGCTCAAAATGGCAGAAGACCTAATTACTTTGATCAGTGGCTCCCATCCCCTTCCTGATAAAAGGCCTAGGCAAGCCACTGACTGACTCCTCTGATCAGGTTTCTATTTCTTCTGATTCCTTTTCAGAACAGGGATATTCTCTTCCTCCCTATGAGGACTCTGATGCTGAAGAATCTATCCCTTCAGCCTCTCCTCCTGAGGACTACTCTTTTGGGGAAACCCTGCACACCATGACGGAACATTTCCATTGGGAGAGCCAGGATTATTCAGAATCCAAGAAAAGGCTCAGAGACTTTCTTTTATTGCCTCAGCACAGGCCTCTTGCTATCCCCCCTGTACTAGATATTGTTGATGATGTTTTTTTCTGAATCCAGTTTGACTCCTGACTCTTTACCCCCTGCACCAGTAAAGCCAGGTAGGTACTACAGGGTTCCAGATTCTTATAAATTTCTTTATAAAAACCCTGCTGCTGATCCAGAAACTATTTCTCAGGGTCCCAAAGGGGTCAAGGCTTCCACTGCAAAAAACCCTGTTCACTCTGATAAGGATTCTAGAGCACTGGACAGATGGGGGAAAAAAGTTTACACCTCTGCTACTTTAGCTGTAAGGGCTTTAAACTGCCAGTTTCATATGCTTAAATATCAACAATACCTAATGTCTTTGCTAAAACAGAAAATGCTTACAAGCTCTGAATGTCCTGAGAGCAAGGAAATGCAGGATTTATTGCATGCAGCTGAACAAGTGGGAAAGCATACTTTGCAATGTGGTTTTGATTCATTAGAGGCATCTTGCAGAACCTCAGTTACAGGTTCTGTCATTCGAAGGTATGCTTGGTTAAAAGAACAGAGTTTACCTGATCATGTTAAAGCAAAATTATTGGATGCTCCATTACAACATGATACTTTGGTGTTAAGGCAGAAGAGGTGCTAAAGAAAATGGAGGATAAAGCAAAATCAATGCAGACAGTAAAGGATTTCTTACAGGTTCAGCCGCCTAGATTTAGCAGGAACTGGCCTTCTAAAAATTGGTCCTTTCCAGTGTCAGACAGGCCACAAAGAGGCAGATACAGATGCACAAGAGGCAGATCTCAGTCCCAAGGCTCATACAGACCTAAACAATAGGGTGCTTCAGCCCCCAAAGGCGGAGAAGACAAATAACCTTATAGGAAACAGCCCCAATGACTTTCCTCTACAAATGCAAAGCACTTACCTTTTGGCAGTACCCTTAGCGGGAAAACTAGCACTTTTCTCACAAAATTGGCACATGATTACATGATCACCCAGGACAAATGGGTACTGAATATTGTTTCTCAGAGTTACAGGTTCCACTTTCATACCCTACCAAGGTCAAAAGGTATGCCAGACCTGCCACAAAATCAATGGGCATAGGCACAAAAACAAATTTCTGCTCTCATGGACATGAGGGCTATTAAACAAGTACCACAGCAAGAACAGGGGCAAGGATTTTACTCAAGACTTTTCTTGGTACTCAGAAAGGACAAAGCCTGGAGACCAATACTGGATCTGTCTATTCTAAACACTTTCCGGGATGTTCCAAAATTCAAAATGTTGACACTGCAGCAACTTCTACCCATGCTGGGCAAGAAGGCTTGGCTAGTTAATTTGGACCTCAAAGTGGCATACCTGCATGTCCCAATCAGACAATCTTGCAGAAGATACCTCAGATTCATAGCTGGCTCAATGCATTACCAATTCTCTGTACTGCCCTTTGGCTTATCTACTGTGCCCAGGGTCTTCACAAAATGCCTGGCACCAGTAATTGCATTTTGCAGACAAAAAGGAATTCAAATATATCCCTACTTGGACGACTGCCTTATTCAAGCAGAGAGCAAGGACATTCTACTAAATCATCTTGCATTTGTAAAAAGATTACTAATTTGCCTAGGGTACACAGTAAATGAAAAGAAATCAAAACTAGTGCCCTCTCAAGAGATAATATTCCTGGGTGCAAGCTTAAATACAACTGCCCAAATGGCTTATCTTACGCCAGACAAGTAAAGACAACTGACTCATTACTTTCAAATGATGGCAACAAAGACCCAGCTACCTGTAAGAAAAATTCTGCAGGCGTTGGGCTTCATGGCATCCTGCATCCTACTAATTCCATATGCAAGACTGCATATGAGGAAGCTACAGTGGTATCTAAAAAGTGTTTGGATTCAACATTGCCACAGCCTGGAAACAATAATAACTCTTATTCCCTGCCTGCAACAGGAGTTTCGATGGTGGGCACTGGCCTGTCACCATAACAAGGAACAGCCTTTCACTTTACCCACAGCCAGGCAGACACCAACAACAGATGCATCGGATTATGCCTGGGGGGCACACATGGCAGGAAAAGGTATTCAGGGCACGTGGCCCCCAGACCAAATGCACCTTCATATCAATCAAAAAGAGATGCTAGCTGTACAGAATGCCCTGACAACCTTCAAGGATCTACTACATCCAGGGCAACTATTACTAAAGACGGACAATACTACAGTTATGTGGTACATAAGCAAGCAAGGGGGCACACATTCCTACCTCCTCTGCAGGCAAGCCATGACTTTGTGGAACACAGCACTTGACCTATCAAGTACATCTGCAGGCACAATTCCTGCCAGGAAAGAAAAATACTCTGGCAGACGAACTAAGCAGAAACCTCATGGACCCTCGCGAGTGGAAACTAGATCCACAGGTCTTCAGCATGATAACAAGGAAATGGGGGTGCCCAGACATAGATCTTTTTCCTCCCCTCACAACTGCCAGCTACAGAGATATTCTGCACAAGGACTTATCACTCACAAGCATGGAAAGTGGATGCTCTATCATTCAGCTGGAAAATCCTAACAGTTTATGCCTGTCCACCACTGCCTCTCCTTCCCAAGGTACTCCTAAAAGTCAGACAAGAGAAGCCAAAAAAGATTCTGATTGCCCCAGACTGGCCACACCACCCAACCCTAAAGAGCTTGTCTCAAGGCCCAGCCTGGACTTTACCTCAAATTCCTCATCTTCTGACTCAACAAAACAATCAGATCATGCACAGCCATCTCAGAACCTTAAATCTGGCTGCATGGCAAATAATATAGCCACTCAGAACACACCTCTCTCTAAAGCTGTTATGGATGTCATTTTGGAAGCCAGGAGGCCCAGCACCAGGAAATCTTATGCAGAAAAATGGAAGAGATTCTGTGCTTGGAGCCAGGCACAAGGACTTGAACCACTTGTTCCAAATATTCCTCAGATTTTACAATACTTAACTGAGATGCTGGACAAAGGACTATCCTTCTCATCAATTAAGATCCATGCCTGTGCCATTTCAGCTCATTACAATACAGAACCTCCTATTTTCTCTCATCCACTGCTAAGACAGTACCTCAGAGGGGCAAAAAACATAAGACCCCCAAGGAGAGCACCGATACCAACATGGGACCTCAACTTTGTTTTGGAAAAGCTCACACTGCCTCCTTTTGAGCCAGCCAATACAGCTGATATAAAATTCTTATGTAAAACTGCTCTGCTCCTAGCAATAACTTTAGCAAGAAAAGTCTCAGAGTTACAGGCATTAGTGGCAGTGGAACCTTTTATCATTTTTCATCTGGACAGGGTTTCTCTAAGGACAAACCCAAAATTTATGCCAAAGGTAGTATCCAGTGTGGCTCTTAACCAAACCATTCATTTGCCAATATTTTATCCAAATCTCCAGAATAAAGGGGAGAGACTTCTGCACTCTTTGGACATACACAGGCAGCTACGCTTCTACTTGGACAAAACAAAAGCTTTCAGAAAATCTGAGCAACTGTTTGTAGCATATGCTGCGGGATCACAAAGGAAGGCTATCTCAAAGCAGACCATTTCAAAATGGATAGGACACTGTATTCATTTCTGCTATGCACAGCATGGCAAGTCAGTGCCTAAGAATATTAGGCCACATTCTACCAGGGCAGCAGCCACTTCAGCAGCCTTTCTCAGAGGAGTACCAACTAAAGAAATTTTGGAGGCTGCAACTTGGAGCTCAGTACACACCTTTACCAATCATTATCACTTACCTCTTTATTCTAAATCCAGAGCAGGCTTTGCCACTGCAGTTCTGCAGGGCCTCATAGCCACTTCTAATCCTATTTAGACCCAGCCGCCCTACCTCAGCTTTGGGATTCAACCCAAGTGTAATGACTGCAACAGTGAAACACGATGAACATAGTACAGTTGTGTACCTGCCATAAATGTAGATGTTCGAGTGTATTCACTGTTGCAGTCCAGGTTACCCACCCTCTATCCCCCTTTCTTTGCTGGGACTTATCTATACTTCTCTATCCTATACAACCTGTGTGGTGTATTTGCTTGTAGGTGAAGGTATTGTTTTTTTTTTTTACTGTATGTTTTTATAAGCAATATGTATTGCCTACCTTCTTGGGGGCACCTGACATCTGGGGCAAGGAAAAACTGAAGAAAATGGCATCGGCTGCATCTTATATACCCCTGGCACACTGACATCAGAGAAGAGGTGACAGCAACCGACGCCGGACCAGGGCTTTGGAATTCAGGACAACTGAGGGTAGCCTGCCAGCAGGATAACCCTAGTGCAATGACTGCAACAGTGAATACACTCGAACATCTACATTTATGGTAGGTACGCAACTGTACTTTTTTTGGAATCATTTGTTTTCAGTGGGACAGGCTTCTGATATGGAAACACTTAACTTATGGGCTGGGATCAGGGTATATGACAATGTTTCTCACTCATGCATACTTGCTGATTATTTTTGAAAGTTGTGAGACTGCCAGTCCAATATTTTATAACACTGTAACTAACCCATTGTTCACTTCAGTTGAGAATAGAGTAGCAATCTTGATATTTGAGAGAGAGTGCAATCATTCATATATTTGTTGCAGTTACTTGTTTCAAGTAGCAAAAGGACTATTTAATGATTTTTGACTTTTACTACAGCATGAATTGAGCCCAAGAGCCATAACACATGATATGATATCCTTTTTATTCTTCCTCAACCTGTGGATTTCAGATCTGACTCGGCTGTATTCTACTGACTTTGGATCCAACTTTTTCTCCTTTTTCTTTTTATTTCCAGTCCCTCCAGCAAACATTTTACTCTGTGTCTTGGCCAACCTCCAATAAACCAAAGGCTGTCTGGTTGCCCTGCACTGTGAAACCCTGCATTGGTGGAACACTAAAGTCCTTTCAGCTACACTAGTGTATGTTACAGTTGTATTTAATCTATCCTCTAAACTGAAGACATTTTGCTGTAGCCGTTTACTGTAGGCGTGCACACTACTGCCCCCCCCCATTTTTTCTCTTCCTATTGTACCCCTAGGTTAATTACTTAAAACAACTTTCTTTCTCTTGGAAAATGTTTACCTATGTATCTGCAGCCCATACTTCATTTGTTTTTCCCTGTAGAAGTGGTGTTCCTTTTCACTACACTGTACTAGACTAGTAGCACAAGATTTGTAGTTATTTGGAAGATACTGCACTACACTGACCTGGAATTGACTGAGCTTGGTTTCCCTGATTGTTTTCTTAGCAGCTGGTCTAGTACAGTTTTTCAGGCTCACCTTGTATTACTTTGTGTCTGTCTCCCTCCCCCATCTTGAACCTGCACACCTCCGACCCACTCCTGGTTAATTACAGAAGAATTTTAAAACTTAATGTAGAAAGGCACCATCTTTTGAGTTGGCTTTTCTGCCCTTGCTTCATAGGAATCCCCAGTAGCATACTCCCATATACCATTTTCCATTCCTTTTTAAATAGTGCTCTATTGACTCCTTGCATGTCCCTTTCTAAAAACCTTGCCATAACTACATTATTTTCTCACTTCTCAGTGAACTGCAGCTCCCCGTTTTTAAAGATAAATAAAAACAGAAAAGAAAAGACCTTTTTTCTTTAGAATCTAGCTTGTCTAATTGTCCTTATATCTGGCTATTTATCTTCCCCAGACACTGGATTGTACTGACTGATTCTTTTTTTTATATATACTTTGTCCCAGGTGTATAGCCCTGCTCCGTTCGCCCTTGCCTCGCAAGGGCTCACTTCGCTCATCTCCCACCCCTATTACCACCCACCCCCATATCATTTCCTTTATATCTAACCACAGGTCCCTCCCAACCATCAAACTCCTCCCCTTCCTGTTACACAAGCTAACACGCACTACAAACTCTCTCCCTACCTTACAACTCCTCCCCAAACTCTCAACCAACTCACCCTATTAAAGCCCTCTCCTCTTCTTCAGACATGCCAGACTTAATCATTCCTGTCATACTTCTACCTGCGCTGCTCCTCCTACACAACATAACATCACCTCACACACTCTTAACCCCTTCTACATAAAGCCCACCTACCCTCACTAAAGCTGCTTTTCTTACCCTCAGCAACCCATACTCATCTCTGCATCTATCCTTCCAATGAATATACTACTCCCTAAAATAAACACTCTTCCTTTCAACCATAGTACATCTAAGTATAAAACAAAATGCTTTCACAATTACCCACAAAAAAAAAAAAGCTTATGACTTCCCAAGGACTCTGGCCTTGTCAGGTGATATACACCCAAACCTTGGTCCTACCACTGTTCCTAACACCCCACAAAATATCACCCCCATTCTAATCAACCATCCATACCTAAAAAGAAAATCTCCTATTCTATCAATACTCGAGGTATGGTCAACAAACTAAGCCAGTTTCATTCTTGGGTATCTCTTCATACCGCAGACATGATCTCAGTCACAGAAACCTGGCATGTCATGTAGTCCTATCTCGCCTCCATTATTACGTGTGGGTTCTCTGCTCCGACTCGGCCGCTTAGAAAGCCTGAAAACTTCTCATTGGCTCGTGGCTAATAGGTATCCCATGGTACATGTGCACATTCCCCAGATCTCGTTAGCCGCGTCTTCATTCAGAAGCTTCTTTCAGTTGGCTGTGTCTAAATGATTTAGTTCTTTATTATTACTACTTTTCAGGAGTTTTTGGCTTCGTGTGAAGTGTTATGCTGATTGCTGATAGCTTTATTGTGTTACCGATTTGTGTCTATTAACCGGATTTGACTGATTACTGCTTATAAAATTCTTGGGCCTGTTGGCCTTTTGTGTGTGGTTCCCGTGAGTGTATGCTTTTAGACTAGACCGTTAAACTTAGAGGTGCTAGATTATTTCCCTTTTTCCTTTGCACTAGGTTAGTTTAAGTTAGAGAACCGAGTAAAACCACTTTTTATTTTTTGTGCGAGTGTTAGGGCTAGATCTATTTAAGTTAGAAGATCTAGTTCCTCTCTTGTGTGTTGGTATTTTCTCTACTGCCATTATGTCCAAAGAACATAAAGAGCATAAACAGTCAGGATTTAAAAAGTGTACTAAATGCTTACAAAAAATGTCCATCACTGATGGACATAGCGTCTGTGTGTACTGTTTAGGGGCCATGCATCTTCAAGAAACTTGTCTTTTTTGTCATTCCTTTGGTCCTAGAGTGCTCCTGGAATGGAAGAATAATCTGATCCTAAAAGGCATGTTAAAACCTCCCTTCGAGGAAGACCTAGCCAGTTCTTCCTCCTCTGCTAGGTCGCAGTCTTCTAGAAAAGATAAGAGCAAGACCTCAAAAAGACCTTCTCCAGCCTCAACTTCTGTCTCTGAACCTCCACAGAAGTTACCAAAGTCAGAGCTGGCCTCTGTCTCTTTGGCTCCACTGTCTTCAGAGCTGATTGAGATTCTGGACACGGACCTTGCAGTATCAGCACCAAGTGCTTCGGTGTGATCACTAGCAGTCCTCTTCGGGGCCGGTCTACAGTCATTCCACCAGTCTCCCCTACTCTAAAATTGCCTAAATTGCAGAGAGCGAGGTCTCCCACACTGTCCTCCAGATCCTCCAGGAGCTTATCTGAAGAAGAAATAGAGAGAGTGGTGCTCAGACTCCTCAAGTCGTCAGCCTTGCCAGAATTTTTATCGGCTCTGACCATTTCTTTCTCAGAGCAGACTCCTGCTACCGATCCTGTTCTTTTTCCTCCTCCAACTCAGATTGGGCCTTTGGAGCCGATGCGGTCAGTACCGACTGTAGTGGTGCTCTCGGCTCCAGCACCCCGTGGGGTTGTCTTGGAGCTGAGCTCTGCTCTGACACTATCGTTGCCGTCCGAAGTGTCTAGGGTCCGAAGCTGTTCGGTCAGGCCCAAGGGGGACACTTGGAACCGAACCTCTTCAGTGCCGAGTCTTCCTCTTGGTGTGTCGGCCCGAGTGAGCTCGGACCCTACATCGTTCTTGGAGCCAATTCCTTTGGGACTATCGGCACCTACGCTCACTTCGGAGCAGGAGGAATCGGTCTTCATGAGGATGAGGAGCATGTTGGATAGTTCATCTGTACTATGTAGGAGTATAGATGCTATACTCCCTCAAGCCGACTACAGTCTCAGCATCCTCTCTCCTCTGGGATGGTAGAGACTCACAGCCTCAGGACCCCCATTTGGGTGGTCCCTGATCTTCCGAGACCTCCCCAGAAGACCCCCACTGAGGAGCCCCCTTGGAAGAGATCATGTAAGAGGAAGCATGTAGATTCCCCTGATGAGTCTGTCACATCTGACACTGACCTCGATGAGTCGGAGGGGTCCCCTAAGTCATCCTCTGAAGTTGTCTCCTTTGCAGACATTTTGGAGATCCTCAGGCAGAGAGGCGGCTGGCCCACTGTTACCCCGTCCGATGAGGAGTCCGTGTACCTGAAGGCTTTTGGGTCTCAACCCTCAGCTTCATGGTTGTCTCCTCCATTTGATGAATTACTGGATCTTGTGAGTCAGAAAGCATGGCAGACTCCTGATGCCTTGGAACCAGTCCCCAGGAGGCCGAATAAATTTCTTTCCACCCCTAAAGACAAAGAGTTTTTATCCAAGGGATTACCTGTTGATGCCATGGTGGTGGCAGCGACCACTAAGAAGGAGCTAGCAGAGACTTCTTTGCATCCACCTAATAAGGAATCCCAAACAATGGATAGGTGCGGGAAGTGTATCTTCTCTTCAGCCGCTTTTACTCTCCGATCGCTGAACTATCTGTCACATTTTACGAGACTTTGGAGAGATCTCCTAAAGGAGTTAGGAGATGCTGTTCAGGGTACCTCTACTGAATCAGTCCCATCTACAGTGTCGGCTCAGTTGGCTACTCTCACATCTATTGTTAACTCCTCCATGCGGCTGATCTTATACCCAGCTGATGGTGCGAGTAGGGCGGTGGGTTCAGGAGTCTCCTTAAGGAGACATTCCTGGATGCGTCTATGCAACTTTGCTGGGCCTTTCAAGTCTGCATTCACCAACGCTCCCATGGACGGATCCTCTCTTTTTGGACCCAAGGTGAAAGATACCCTCACCAGGTGTGAGCAGGAAGGAAAGACTCTCTCTACCATGGGAGTCCATTTTACCGTTCCTTCTAGACCTTACCCTAAAGGTCAGAAGAGCGGCAAAATGTGGTTCAAGAAATCACAGAGACCTTTCTAGGACAACACAGAGTGATTCCTCCTTCAGAGGCAGGGAAGGAGGACATAATGGTAGACGTCGCCCTAGAGGCAGGGGAGGCCCACAAAATCAGGGAGGTTGCGATTCCTTTCGTGACTGTCCCTATCAGCGTTCCTGATGTGGAACCCGACTGTGCATCTCTGGAGACGGTCGGGGGTCACCTGTCCTTGTACCCAGAAGCCTGGCTAAATCTTACTCGAGACAAGTGGATACAAGACATTATCGCCAGAGGTTACTCTATACCCTTTTCCCTTCCACCACTCCCTCCCAAAAGGATCCCAGGGGTACCACCCAATCACAGGGATCAAGCGGCTATAGAGATAGAAAAGCTGCTATTAAAAATAGTCATCCAAAAGGTCCCAGCAGACCAGACAGGATTCGGAACATACTCCAGGTTCTTTTTAGTTCCAAAAAGAACAGGGGACTGGAGACCCATCCTAGACCTCAGCAGGTTAAAACGAGTATGTAAAGAAGTCCAAATTCCAAATGGTCACTCTACAATCCGTACTCCCTCTGTTAGGGAGAGACAGCTGGTTGTGCTCAATAGATCTCCAGGATGCCTACTACCACATAATGATGGACAAAGCATCAAGGAGCTACATACGCTTCCAGCTGGGAGCCAATCATTACCAGTTTCGGGTGCTGCCCTTTGGTCTCACCACAGCCCCACCGGTGTTCACTAAGTGCATGGCAGTAGTGACAGCTCATTTGAGGTGTCAGGGAATCCAAGTCTTTCCATACCTGGACGATTGGCTCCTGACCGCCACCATCAGGCATCACCTAGTTCAATCGAGAGATTCCACAATCAAGCTCTGTTCCCAGTTGGGAATCTCGATAAACTGGGAAAAATCCTCTACTTTGCCCACTCAGTCTGTAACTTTTATAGGAGCAAACATAGAGCCGGGTGTCTGGCGTACGCCTGTAATCCTAGCATCTTGGGTGGTGGAGGTTGTTGGATCGAATTACACTGTGTGATAGAGACCATGCTTCCAGAGGAAAGGGTGAAATAAGTAGACCCGATTCCCAATGGAAAATTAATGCTAACCCAAGGGGTTATGCTTTGTACATGGAGCTCACGGAGATGCAGCCTCACATTTAAAGCTCAATCGATATGACAGCCAAGACTACCTACAGACAGAATACAGAATTTTGTGCAACAAATTTACAGGATACTTCCCCTTTGAAGAGTCAAAGTGAAGGTGGTGTTGCAGCTTCTTGGAACTATGGCAGCGACCATAACCTTGGTACCTTTAGCAAGACTACATATGAGAATACTCCAGTGGCTCCCGTCATCCCAGTGGTCGTTTCAGCAGATGTTCATCGTGTTTCACTGTTGCAGTCATTACAATTGGGTTATCCTGCTGGCAGGCTACCCACAGTCGGCCTAAAGTCTAGGTCCGGCGTCAGTTGCTGTCACCTCCTCCCTGACGTCAGTGCGCCAGGGGTATAAAAGATGCAGCCGACGCCATTTTCTTCTGTCTTTCTTGCCGCGCAGTGCCTGAAGCGAAAGCAGTTCACAAGTGCCGGTCAGCCGACTCCTGAGATTTTCAAGTTTGAATTTCAGATCCGAAGTCTTCATTAAAAGCTAAGTACCACATTGGGGAAACTTTTTTCTTGCTCCAGACAGATGTCAGAAACAGTTAATAATTATATTTCTTGTGGGAAGCAAATACCTCATAAGGATTTTCATTCTTACTGTATTCCTTGCCTAGGCCCTGACCACGACGTTGCTAGTTGTCGGTACGATTTTGCTTTTCATTACTTTGGCATAAGATTTAATTATATAATACCGTCGGAACAGCCGACTACCGGAGTTTACAAAAAAACGCAAAGAAAAAGAGGAGGACAGGCATCCGAGCTCCAAAACCGACGACAAGGCCTCTTCAAGGCCAGTCATCTGTTCTCAGTGAGGCACTTTCGCAGCCCCTGATGACCGCTACTTTAGTGCCGCAGGCCGATACCGACTCCCACGTGGAGTCAGCCAGGCCTGCAGATACTCAAGATATTGGACCTTCGAAAACCATTCCCTCAGATGGGTCCAGAGCTGCTGAGCAGGCATCGGCTTCTGAGGGCGTTTTCAGACCTACACAATTATATGTTAAAACTACTTCAGCTTCAAAGGCAAAGACTAAAGCAGCTTTAAAGACAAAGAAACAAGTACAACAGCGCCATGGACAGGCCTCCATGCCTAAAAAACAGATGCTAAAAATGGCCGAAGACCTGATTACTTTGATCAGGGGTTCTCATCCCCCTCCTGACAAGAGACCTAGGCAAGAGGTAGAATATGAATCTTCAGATCAGGTTTCCATTTCATCTGATTCCTCTTCTGATCAGGAATACTCTCTTTCTCCCTATGAGGATTCTGATGCTGAAGAATCTATCCCCTCAGCTTCTCCTCCTGAGGATTATTCTTTTGAGGAAACACTGCATACCATGAGGGAGCATTTCCACTGGAATTGCCAAGATTATTCAGAATCTAGGAAAAGGCTCAGACTTTCTTTTACTGTCTCAGCACAGGCCCCTGGCTATTCCACCTGTGCTAGACATTGTAGATGTATTTTCAGAGTCCAGTCTGACTCCTGACTCCTTATCTCCAGCTCCTGTTGAGCCAGACAGATACTACAGGGTTCCAGACTCCCACAAATTTCTTTTTAAAAACCCTGCTGCTGACCCAGAAACTATCTCTCAGGGTCCCAAGGGGGTCAAGGCTTCCACTGCAAAAAACCCTACCCCCTCTGACAGAGATTCCAGGGCACTGGACAGATGGGGGAAAAAGATTTACACTTCTGCTACCTTGGCTATAAGGGCTTTAAATTGTTAGTTTCATATGCTTAAATATCAGCAATACATTATGTCACTGCTTAAACAGAAAATGTTGACAAATTCTGAATGTGCAGAAAATAAAGAAATGCAGGATTTATTGCATGCAACTGAACAAGTTGGAAAGCATACTTTACAATGTGGATGTCCTTCATGGATGCATCTGCAGTCATAACAACTGGGTTGTCCTGTCGTCAGGCAGCCCTTCGGTCGGCCGGATTCCAAAGTCCGGGTCCGGCTTCGGCTGATGTCGCACTTCACCCGACGTCATCTCTGTTGGTCTTGGTATAAAGGCATCAGCGGCGCCATTTTCCTCAGTCTTTCTTGCAGCGTGGCAGAAGCAGAAGCTGTTTGCAAGTGCGGTCGGTCAGATCCAGAGATTACTACTTCCGAATACTACGAAGACTTCTAAAGCTAAGTACCCGTTGGGGACTCTTTCTTGCCTCAGCCGATGTCAGAAAAAGTCAATAACTGTTTAACTTGTGGGAAACAAATACCTCATAAAGATTTCCACTCTTACTGTTTGCCTTGTTTAGGCCCAGACCATGGCGTAGCAGCCTGTTCAGCCTGTGCCTCATTCAACCGGCGAGCGCTTTAGGCGTCGGTCGGAGTTTGCTGAACAGTTTTTCGCTCAGATTTTGCGTACATTATGCCGCCGGATCCTCCGACTACCCAGATTGTTAAAAACGAAAGAAAAGACCGACACTGCGGTCCAGCGGTTTCGGCTGAAACCATGGTTAAGCAAACCGCGAGTGTCTCGGTTTCGGCCGAAACCGAGAAAACTGATCAAAGCATAGCTGAATCAATGACTACTACTGAGGCTCCTGCTACCTCACTTGAAACGGCCTCAGAAATCTTACCTACAGTGGTTACTAGTGACTTATCAGACACCATCCCTTTGGATGTCTCTACCCCAGCACGTGGTGCTGCTAGGCCTCCTGCAGCCATGTCTGTTAAGGCCTTTGCCAGGGCTAAAGCAGCCAAATCTACTAAAACAGTGCCTGTTAAGCCCCCCCCTACTAGGCCCACTTCTAGTTCACAAATGCTTACTTTGGCAGAGGATTTAATATCCTTAATTAGGGGATCTCAATCTCACCCAGACAGGGCCTCTCAGCCCCAGAAAGAGACCTAGAGCAGAGCCCCCGAGCCTGTGTCCTCTGATGATTCATAGAGGACTCTGATATTACAGACCAGCCAGAGGCTCAGTTCTCCAATTATGAAGACTCAGATGCTGAAGAATCCATTCCAGCTGCTTCTCCACCAGAAGAATTCTCCTTTGGGAAACCTTACATGCCATGCGAGAACAATTCCAATGGCAGGAACAGGATTTCTCAGATTCCAGAAAAGACTTAGGACTTTTCTGCACCTACCACAACACAGGCCTTTAGCTATACCTCCTGTCCTCTCTGTTGTGGACGATGCATTTAATGATGTCTGCACTGCACCAGATTCCTTACCTCCAGCCCCTGTCAAACCAGATAGATTTTACAGGGTTCCAGACACTCATCACCACTTATACAAGGCCCCACTTGCAGACCCGAAACCATATCCCAGGGGCCTAAGGCAGCAGCCTCGACCACAGCAAAAACCCTATTCCTTCTCAAAGGGAAGCCAGGTCTTTAGACAGATGGGGCAAAAGGTTTACACCTCTGCTACTCTCTCAGCTAGAGCTTTAAATTGTCAGTTTCACATGATACAATACCAAGAGTTTATGCTTGATCAGTTAACTAAAAACCTATCCTCTGATGACTCTATAGATAAGAAATATATATTAGAAATGGTAAATAACATACAACAGGTTAGTAACCATTCCTTAAAATGTGGCTATGATGCACTGGAGGCTTCATTTAGATCAGCCATGACTGGCACAGTGATAAGAAGACATGCATGGCTGAAGGAACAGGTCTTACGGATCATGTTAAAGCTAAGTTATTAGATGCACCTATGGATAAGGCCAGTTTGTTTGGTACACCTGCTCAGCAGGTAATGAAGAAAATGGAAGAAAAGGCAAAATCTGTACAAACAGTTAAAGATTTCTTGCAAGTTCAACCCCAAGGTTTAGCAGGAACTGGCCTGCCAATAATTGGTTCTTAGCTGACAGCAGAAAATCGCAGAGCGGCAGGAATAGACGTCGGAGAGGCAGAAATGAATCCAGAGGGGTGCCTACAGAGGCGACAGTGGCAAGGTAATAACAGAGGCACAGACACAGCCACTGCCACTACAACAGCACAGTGACTTGATTCTAACTCCGCCTACCAGGGAACAAATAGCAGCACCATTAGGCGGAAAATTAACCTTATTTTCAAAAAACTGGCACTATATCACAAAAGACAAGTGGATTCTGCAAACCATAGACCAAGGATACCGGTTCCACTTCCACACTTTACCAGTCAAAAGAGGAATGCCAAACCTGCCTCCAAATCAAAAAAACAGAAGCTCTACAGCAGATAATGCAACTAACAAAGATGAGAGCTGTGGAAAAAGTGCCAATAACAGAACAAGGCAAAGGATTCTACTCCAGACTATTCCTAGTTCCAAGAAAGGAAAAAAGCTGGAGACCTATTCTCGACCTGTCCACCTTAAATACATACATCATTGTCCCAAAATTCAAAATGCTGACCCTCCAGCAACTTCTTCCCATGCTGGGCAAGGAGTGCTGGCTGGTAACTCTAGATCTCAAGGAGGCATACCTGCACGTCCCCATACGACCAATTTGCAGAAGATACCTCAGATTTCTTGCAGGATCAGAGCACTATCAATTCTCAGCATTGCCCTTTGGCTTATCTACTGCCAGAGTATTCACAAAATGCCTGGCATCAGTAATCGCCACTGCAGACTACAGGGAATCCAAATTTATCCATACCTGGACGACTGTCTGCTACAGGGGACAACAAAAGCAAGCTGACAACAGATTTACAAAGGGTCATTTACTTGCTACAAGCACTGGGATACACAGTCAATTTACAAAAGTCAAGGCTGATACCATCCCAAACAAGGACATTCTTGGGCGGAATTGGACACAGTAAAACAAATGGCATTCCTAACTGCAGAAAACAAAAAGAACTCCCTCTTTACTTCTTGGCACTAACAAAACAGAACAAGCTAACAGCAAGAAAAGTTCTGCAGGCCTTGGGCTTCATGGCATCCTGCATAATCTTGGTTCCACATGCCAGACTACATATGAGAAAACTACAGTGGTACCTAAAGAATTTATGGTCCCAACACAGGCACAGCCTAGAAGCAGAAATTCCTCTAATCCCATGCCTAAAACAGGAGTTCCTATGGTGGGCTCAAGCATGCCAGTCAAATCCAGGCCTACCTTTCCACAACTATCAAGCAAGCCAAACCATCACAACAGACGCCTCAGACCTAGGATGGGGGGCTCACATGCTGGACAAATGCGCAAGGATTGTGGACACAGGACCAGCTCCATTTGCACATCAACCTAAAAGAAATGCTGGCAGTAAAGCTGGCAATCCAAAAATTCAGACCATTCCTCAAAGCAGGACATTTGATGATAAGGACAGACAACACCACAGTCATGTGGTACATCAACAAACAGGGAGGCACTCATTCATACCCCTATGCAGAATGACTTTGGACCTTTGGAACCTGGCTCCAGCTACAACATCCAGTTACAGGCAATGTTAGGTACCAGGAAAGGAGAATACTCTAGCAGACATGTTAAGCAGAACCACCTCGGATGCTCACGAATGGATGCTACACCGGACATCTTCAAGGCCATCTCAAAGAAATGGGGAATGCCACAGATAGACCTATTCGCTTCCCCTCTCAATCACCAGCTCAAAAAATTCTGCACAAGGGCGTTCCACCCACTTGCATGGAAAGTGGACTCGCTCTCCTTCAGCTGGAAAGGTCTGACAGCATATGCATTCCCACCTCTTCCCTTGATACACAAGGTATTACTAAAATCAAGGAGGCGTCCAAGGATAACCCTGATAGCTCCAATCTGGCCAAGACAACACTGGTACCCATTGCTGAGGAGCATGTCTCGGGACAAGATATGGCCAATAGCCCTGATGCCTTTGATGTTAACCCAGAACAACTACAGCATCATGCATCCAAACCTAAAAACTTTGCAACTGACTGCATGGAACATCACATAGCAGCAACTAATCCAGAGCTTTCCCAAAGGGTTAAAGACATTATCCTTGAAGCCCGCAGACCTTCAACAAGAAGGAACTACGCAGGAAAATGGAAAAGGTTTGTCATTTGGAGCTGAAAGAGGAAAAAGATGTGTCCAATATAGACATTGCTAACATTCTGGAGTATTTGGCAGAGCTTCTACATACAGGCCTGTCCTATTCCTCCATCAAGATACATGCATCAGCTATTTCAGCAGAATACAGCTTTGATCCACCTGTCTTTTCACATCCTTTACTCAGGCAGTTCCTCAGAGAGGGAAGAAGAATGTACCTCCTAGAAAACCACCACCTCATTGCCAGGATTTGATTTGAACTTTGTGCTGAAAAGTTGACACTGCACTTTTGACCACCAGCAGCAACAGCAGACCTGGGCAGCATATCGAAAACTGCTTTCCTGTACTGGCAATAATAGCAGCAAGAAGGGGGGTCTTTCAACTAGGGCCCTAATGGCAGTACAAACTTCTCCTAATCTTCCACCAAGATAGAGGTCCATGAGGACTAATCCCATTTATGCCTAAGGTGGTATCCAGAGTGTCTCTTTAAACCAGGCAATCCACCTACCTACCTTCTTCCCAAACCCACACAACAGAGGGAAGAAAAGCAATTTGCCAAACAGACAATACGATTCTGTTACTCCCTTTCATGGAAAACCAATTTTCTTGAAAGAAGCCAATTCCACAGAACATAGCAGCCACTACCAGGGCAGCTAACTACGGTGGCAATAAGGACATTATTGGCTGACTTATTGGACCTCCGTGCATACATTTGCCAAACATTATAATTTACCTCTGTATTCCAGATCGAGCAGCTGCAGGGTTGCACTGCTGTACTGGATCTTATCCTATAATCTATTCTTCCCTCCTCCCTACCCTAGTGGTATTCTACCCAGTTGTTATGACTGCAGTCTGCATCCATGAAGGACATAGTACAGTTTTGCCTACCATAAATGTAGATGTCGAACTGGATAGCATCTGCAGTCCTCCCTCCTTCCCTCTGTGGTACTCTAGGGTACTTACCCACTCCTAATAGCTAGCTGGCGGGGGTCTCTTATGGTGTATTTGTTTGTTATTGTACATACATACTTTTTTTTGTGTTTGCCTTCTATTTTTTTGGAAACATTGGCATTTATTATTATTTAGCCTTCCAAGAAGGGCAGCGGCATCTGGGGCAAAACACTGAGGAAAATGAAATTGTTGGTACCTTTATACCCGAACCAACAGAGTGAACGTGTCCGGGTGAAGTGCGACATCAGCGAAGCGGACCGGACTTTGGAATCCACGACGACCCGAACAGGCTGCCTGACGACAAGAACCCAGTTGTTATGACTGCAGCAGCTATCCGGATTCGGACATCTACAAATATGGTAGGTACAAAACTGTACTTTTGATTCTTTGGAGCCTCCTGTAGAGCGCTGTTCACAGTTCTGTCATTAGAAGGCATGCTTGGTTAAAGGAACAGAATCTGCCTGATCATGATAAAGCAAAATTATTAGATGCTCCATTACATCATGATACGTTGTTTGGTGTTAAAGCAGAAGAGGTGTTGAAGAAAATGGAGGACAAAGCCAAATCTTTGCAAACACAAAGAATTGGTCCTTTCAGTGTCAGACAGGGCCACAAAGAGGGAGGAGATGCCCTCGAGGGCAGATCCCCCAGCCAAGGCTCTAAACATGGGCTTCTTACCTCTAAAAGCTGAGAAGACAATCACATCCATACAGAGTAGTTCCAATGAGACTTCCCCAGCCTAATCACTTTCTGTTTTCTCTGGCAGCTCCTTTAGCGGAAAACTAGCACTTTTCAAAACTAACTGGCACTCAATCACCCAGGAGCAAAATGGGTCTTGAACATAGTGTCATAAGGTTACAGGTCTCCACTCCAACACCCCTGCCATGGGCAACGGTATGCCAGACTCCGCTACAAAATCAATGGGCAGTGGTACAAAGACAAGTTTCATCCTCATGGACATGAGAGCCATTCAACAAGTACCACAGCAAGAGCAGGACAAGGATTTTATCAAGACTTTTCTTTGCCCAGGAATGACAGTCTGAGGCCAATACTTGACCTATCTATTCTAAACATATACCTGATATTCCAAAATTCAACAAATTTCTCTATTCTGAAAAAACTTAACAGCATATGCTGCTCCCACTGCTTCTCCCTCCTAAATGTCAGATAAGAAGCCAAAAATGATACTGAAAAATGATACTGATTGGCACCAGCACTGGTACCCAATCCTAGGAACTACTATCAATGCCCAGCATGGACATTACCTCAAATTCCTCACTTACTGACCCAACAAAACAATCAGATCCTGCACAGCCAACTCAGGGCCTTAAATCTGGCAGCATGGCGGATAATGTAGCTTTCAAAAAACACACCTCTCTCTAAAGCAGTGATGGATGTCATCTTGAAGGCCAGGAGGCAGGAGGCCAATCTTGTGCAGAAAAATGGAAGAGATTCTGTGCTTGGAACCAGGCACCAAGAATTGACATGATTGTAACAAATATCCTTCAGATTTTGCAATACTTAACTGAGATTTAACTGAGATGCTATTCTTTTTTCTTCAATTAAGATTCAGCCCTCCTCTCTGCTATTTCAGCTCATTGAGATAGACCTATTTTCTTTTTCATTTATTAAGGCAGTACCTCAGAGGAGCTAAAACTTCTGGCCTCAAGGGCATCACCAATACCTGCATGGGACCTCAATTATGTCTTGGAAAAAAAACTCTGCCTCCTTTTTTTTTGAGCGCTACAGCTGATATAACATTTTATTTTATCAAACGAAAACAAGCTCCCTCCTAGCAATAACTGCAAGGCCGAGTCTCAGAGCTACAGGCACTCATGGCTGTGGAACATCATTTTCCATCCAGATAAGGTTTCTCTAAGGACAAACCCCATATTTATGCCTAAGGTAGTGTCCAGTGTGGCCCTTAACCAAACTATCCATTTGCCTACCTTTTATCCAAACCCACAGAATAAGGGTGAGAAACTTCTGCATTCTTTGGACATACACAGGCAACTGCGCTTCTACTTGGACAGAACCAAAGCTTTCAGAAAGACTGAGCAATTACTGCTAGCATTTGCTGCAGAATCACAAGGAAAGGCTATCGCAAAGCAGACTATTTCAAAGTGGATAGGTCACTGCATTCATTTATGCTATTCTCAACATGTCAAATCAGTGCCTAAGGGCATTAGGTAACATTCAACCAGAGCAGCAGCCACTTCAGCAACCTTCCTCAGAGGAGTGCCAACCAAAGACATTTTAGAGGCTGCAACCTGAAGTTCAGTGCACACTTTTACAAAGCACTACCACTTACCACTCTACTCCAGCTCCAGGGCAGGCTTTGCCACTGCAGTCCTGCAGGGCCTCATAGTCGCTCCTAATTCTATTTAGTTCCAGCCTCCCAACCTTAGGTTTGGGATTCAACCCAATTGTAATGACCGCAACAGTGAAACACTAACATAGTACAGTTGTGTACCTACCATAAATGTAGATGTTCGAGTGTGTTCACTGTTGCAGTGCAGTCCGGGTTACCCACCCACCATCCCCCATATCTTTGCTGGACCATATCTGTACTTCTCTATTCTATACAACCTATGTGGTGTATTTCCTTGTAGATGAAGGAAACTTGTTACTGGGCGCATGCATGCTTTATAGATCCATTTTTAGCCTACCCTTTTGGGGGCACCTGACATCTGGGACAAGAAAAACTGAAGAAAATGGCGTCGGCTGCATCTTTTATACCCCTGGTGCACTGACGTCAGGGAGGAGGCGACCGCAACAGACGCCAGACCTAGACTTTGGAATTCAGGCCGACTGCGGGTAGCCTGCCAGCAGGATAACCCAATTGTAATGACTGCAACAGTGAATACACTCTAACATCTACATTTATGGTAGGTACACAACTGTAATTTGGCTCTATATCATCAGATTCTTGCAAAAAGGACCTACGCTGCTGGATTCAACCAGGTCATCTTACCATAGGGACTCCCTTTGTACTGCACCAACCCGTTTCCACTGTGACCATGGATGCCTCTCAGGGTGGGGAGGCATTATCTTGGCAGGACTGTCCAAAGCACGTGGCAAGAGCAGGAGGCCCATCTGCATATCAATGTCCTAGAGATGAGAGCGCTTCTAGTGTTGCTAGCACTTCACGACTTTCTCCCTCTAGGGACGATAGCTATCCAGACTTACAACATGTCGGTGGTCTGGTATCTAAACAAACAAGGGGGGACCAGATCATACCCCTTATGTCGAGAGGCCCTGCAAGTTTGGAATTGGGCGATTTCTTCCCCACGCTTTCTCATTGCAACGCATATCCCGGGGACTTCCAACGTGATAGCGGACAAGCTAAGCAGGGCTATATTGTTACCTCACGAATGGTCCTTGAACCAGAAAATAGCCAGTATGATCTTCCACAAGTGGGGACAACTCTGCTGCGACCTCTTTGCCAGCCCCATCAGCAGCATATGCAGCACCTTTTTCTCTCTCATCCCCCCTCTGGGAGAGTCTCCAAGAGATGCACTAGTCCACGATTGGCCCTCGGTACTCCTTTATGCTTTTCCTCCTTTTATACTTATCCCCAAGGTCATACAGAAAGCAATGCTGTTGGGAAGCAAGATGATCCTCATCTCTCCTTACTGATCTCGTCAGATTTGTTTCCCTTTTCTGGGGCCTCAGCTGTTAGACTACCCATGGACTCTGGACCCAGTGCCAGACCTCTTGACACACGTCAGGTTCTCTTCACCCCAGTCTCCACACTCTCAAACTGACAGCATGGCTGCTCCAGTTCCATCACTAGTCAGGCTTCATGATCTGTCTCCAGCTGTAACTCATATTATTACTTCTCACAAGCCTTCGACTAGAAAATTGTATCAGAGTAAATGGAAAAGATTTTTCTATACGGGAACACAACAGAGAAGTTGATCCATTTCCAGCTCACATTACCATTGTTCTGGTGTTTCTTTCAGAACTCTTTCACCAGGGTTCAGCGGCTGTTACACTCCGAGTTCAGCTAGCAGCAATATCTAATTTTCATGTGGGGATTAATGATTCCAATCTTATGTCTCACAAACTGTGCAAATCTTTTCTTAGGGGTTCCATGATGTTAAGACCTCTTGTGCAAGACCCCATTCCATCTTGGGACCGGAATCTAGACTTGTCTAGACTTATTCTGCCACCATTTGAACAAGCCCATAGTTGTCAGTTGAAATTCCTGTCTTGGAAGACTCTTTTTTCTGGTAGCAATAACCTCAGCCAGACGAGTTTCTGAATTACAGGCCCTGTCTGTTAAACCTCCATATTTAATTTTTCACAAAGACAGGGGGGTCGCTGTCCGGACTAACCCTTCTTTTATTCCTAAAGTCTGTTCTCAATTTCACTTGAACCAAACAATTGAATTGCCAGTGTTCTTCCCTAATCACTCCAATAAAGCAGAGTATACATTCCACCAACTGGATGTCCATAGGCAACTACGTTTCTATATCCAATGGACCAAAGAATTTAGAAAATCAGAACAGTTGTTTATTTCCTTTGCTAAGGCGAGAATGGGCTTGCCAGTTTCCAAGGTTACACATTCGAACTGGATCTCTAGTTGTATTTCCTTTATTTACAGTTCTCAAGGAAAGGAGTTACCCTTTAAAGTTAAAGCTCATTCCACCAGGTCCTTTTCTACTACTTCTGCAGCAGCACCATGGGCTACCCCTCATACCTTCATTTCCCATTATAAATTGGATTTAACTTCCAGGGGTAGAGCCTCGTTTGGTTCCACAGTGAGCCCACCCATTCAAGATGGTAGGGACGCTGTCCCACACGTAATAATGGAGGCGAGATAGGACTACATAACATAAATAAGTTATGTACTCACCATAACATTCCATGTTTGTAGTCCATCTCGCCGAACATTATTATGAACCCACCCACCAGCCCCCTTCCTGGAGGATCTGGATACAGTTTTTCCTTTTCTACAGTGGTTTATATAACAAGGGTGGTTTTTATTACAGTTTATTCTTCTAGACCTTTGTCCGTTTTCCTGTCTTATCCTGATAGACTAGTAGCAAACAAGATCTGGGAAATGTGCGCATGCACCATGAGATACCTATTAGCCATGAGCCAATCAGACGTTTTCAGGCTTTCTAAGCGGCCGAGTCGGAGCCGAGGATCGACTCCGAACCCACACGTAATGTTCGGTGAGATGGACTACATACATGGAACGTTATGGTGAGTACATAATTTCTTTTTAAACCTCAAAACCAAGATAAAGACATTCTTCCTCCAGGTTATAATATACTTTGCCAAGATCGCTTAAATAAAAAAGGTGGAGGTGTTGCTTCAGTTTACTCTAACTACCTCACTCTCTCCCTTCCTAAAGAACGAATTCCCTCCTTTACACCTGCTGAAGTACTAATAGCAAACCTCAAACCCAATGACTTTACTACCATCACAGTAATAGCCATATACATTCCGCCAGGGGACAACATCCCCTTAATGGAAAATATACTGTCATAGCTCTCCCTAAATTTTCCTAATGAAACTGTCCTTCTTGGGGACGTAAACATTAATTGGCATAACCTTAATAATCCAAATCCTCCACAACACATAAACCTCCGTGGATTTGCACAACTAATCTCCAAACCTACCCATACTAATAACTCTCATTCTTCAAGGTCCTTGATAGATTGGATACTTGTTTCTAACCCCAGCAAATACCATAACCCTGAAACTCTACCTGATGCCCTGAGCGACCACTCCCCTATAAAAGTGCTACGATACATCACCCACCACCCCAAACCACACCAGGTTATCACCTGCCCCAAACTTTCAACCTTTAACCCAGACACTTTTAAAACCCTGTTCTCTAAAATTAACTGGACTTTCCTTACTCTGCTCCCACTCAGTGAAGCAGTAAATGCTTTCAACTCAACTTAACTAAATATTTTAAATTTCCCAGCCCCACTGAGAAAAGTTCGTTTAAAGGCAAATATTTCACCCTGGTTAACTAAAACCACCCGTACCCTTATGAAATCCAGAGATAGGGCGTGGAAAACATGGGTACAAACCAAACTTCCATCTGACCTCCTAAAGTATAAAGTACTTAGAAGTCAGACAAAAAAAATTATCAACAAAGACAAAAAAGACTTTTATTATTTCCCAAAAACATTAAAATCTGATCAAAAAAATTCTGGAATAGTATAAACCAAATACTACATACAGGTAACCCAACTTCACCAAACCCATGTCCTGACAAGTCACCTGAAGAAACCACCAATACCTTCAACACCTACTTTATCAAATCCATTCCCAAACTATTTAACCCCAGCCTCTCAAACAACAACACTTCAAACCTCCCTAAACACCCCTCAACCACCATCTCAGTAAACTCCTTCTCCCTCAAACCTGGCTCCACTGACTGTATCAGAACTCTACTCTCAAAGCTCAAACCATGCTCTGTATCAGCAGACAATCTTCTTTTTTACTTTTTCTGGATTGCTGCACACTCCCTTGCCATGCCTTTATCTATCCATCTGTATCCATCTCTGAGTCTAAAGATGTCCTTCAAGGATGCATCTGCAGTCCTATCTGCAGGGTGGTTGTTGTTCCTGCCTCAGGCCAGCCCTTGCGGATTCCCGGATTCCAGTCTGGAGGTCCTGCCTCGTGCTGATCACTCTACCCATACGCCATGTTGCTGCTTATTGGCATAAGGCATCAGCCCAACGCCATTTTTTTCAGTCTTTCTTTCTTGGTTTCAAGTGCCAGAAGCTGTTCGTAAGTGCGGTCAGATCCAGAGATTTAGATTTACTAAGACTCTCTCTAAAAAAGCACACCGCTAGGGACTCTTCTTTGCCTCAGCCGATGTCAGACAAAGTAAATAATTGTTTAATTTGTGGGAAACAAATACCTCATAAGGATTTCCACTCTTACTGCCTTCCTTGCTTAGGCCCAGACCACGACATATCAGCTTGTCTAGCCTGTGCTTCCTTCAACCGACGGACACTTGGAGTTTGCAGATGAGTTTTTTGGTCCCGCTTTTGCATACAAAATGCCGTCGGAGACTCCCGACTACTCAATTAGCTAAAAGCAAAAGGACCGACATTCGCCTGAAACCATGGTTAGGCCAACGAATGTCTCGATTCGGCTGAAACCGAGCCCCCGGTTCTTCCTTCGGCCGAAAGCATGCTTCCGACAGCCGAGGCCTCACAGAGCATGGCTGAATCTGCTACTGAATTTACTGCTACAGAAGCAGGCACCCAGGATTTATCAGAAACTATTCCTTTAGACATAACTACCCCTGCACGTGGGGCTGCTAGACCCCCTGCTTCCATGTCTATCAAGGCTTTTGCCAGGGCTAAGGCAGCTAAATCTTCTAAGGCCTTGCCTGCCAAAACTCCTTCACATAGGCCTACCTCTACTTCCCAAATACTCAGCCTGGCTGAGGATCTCATTTCTTTGATCAGAGAATCCCAACCTCACCCAGACAGGACCTCTCAGCCCCCTCCAGACAAGAGGCCTAGGACTGAACTCCCGGAAGCTGTCTCTACAGATTATTCCTCGGATGACTCAGACCTTTCAGACCCTCACAAAGGCCCATATTCTCCTTATGAGGATTCTGATGCAGAAGACTCCATTCCTTCTTCTCCTCCTGAAGAATTTTCCTTTGGGGAAACCTTGCATGCTATGCGGGAACACTTCCAATGGCAGGGCCAGGATTTTTCAGATTCAAGGAAAAGGCTAAGGACTTTTTTACACTTACCACAGCATAGGCTGTTAGCCATTCCTCCAGTACTAACAGTTGTTGATGACGCATATAATGATGCCTGTACTGCTCCTGATTCTCTTCCTCCGGCCCCTGCCAAGCCAGACAGATATTACAGGGTCCCGGATACACACTACCATTTGTATAAGGCTCCTGTTGCAGACCCTGAAACCATTTCACAGGGCCCTAAGGCGTGGCAGCTGCCTCTGCAAAACCCTCTTCCTCTGAAAGGGAATCTAGAGCATTAGAGAGATGGGGTAAAAGGTTTATACTTCTGCTACTCTTTTCGGCCAGGGCCTTGAACAATTTCACATGATTCAGTAATTTTGTTAGACCAGCTAAATAAAACTATCTTCTCCTGAACCTTTAGACCGCAAGTCCCTTCAGGATTTGGTACATAACTCTCAGCAGGTCAGTAACCATTTCTTAAAATGTGGCTATGATGCACTGGAGGCTTCCTTTAGATCAGCTGTGACTGGAACAGTGATTCAAGGCATGCCTGGTTAAAGAACAATCCTTACCAGACCATGTTAAGTCAAAACTCCTAGATGCTCCCATGGAGAAACAAAGTTTGTTTGGCTCCGCTGCACAGGAGGTTCTAAAAAGGTGGAAGAAAAAGCAAAATCTGTCCAAACAGTCAAGAATTTCTTACAGGTCCAACCTCCGAGGTTTAGCAGAAATTGGCCTTCGAAGAATTGGTCCTTTCCAGACAACGCCAGAGCGCAGAGAGGCAGAAATAGACGCCCAAGAGGCAGAGGTCAATCTAGGGGTACCTACAGGGGACGTCAGTGGCAACCTACCAACCAGAGAAGTACTGCCACAGATTCAGCTACAACCACTTCCACAGGGCAGACACAATGACTTGGCTCTAGTTCCGCCTACTAGGGAACAACTAGAAGCACCCTTGGGCGGAAAACTAGCCTTATTCTCCGACAACTGGCATTACATTACAGGAGACAAATGGACTTTACAAACAATAGACAAGGGCTACAGGTTTCACTTCCATACTCTACCAAACAAGAGAGGAATGCCAAACCTACCACCAAGCCAAAAAACAGACGCTCTAAGACAAATCAACAACTTACTAAGGATGAGAGCTATAGAAGAGGTGCCACCTATGGAACAAGGCCAAGGTTTTTAATCCAGGCTTTTCCTTGTACCAAGAAAAGAAAATCAATGGAGACCTATTCTAGATTTGTCCGCACTGAACACATACCTCATTGTTCCAAAATTCAAAATGCTGACTCTCCAGCAACTTCTTTCCATGCTGGGCAAGGAGTCTTGCCTGGTGACTCTAGATCTCAAGGAGGCATACCTGCACGTCCCTATACGACCAGATTGCAGAAGACACCTCAGATTTCTTGCAGGATCAGAGCATTATCAATTCTCAGCATTGCCTTTTGGCTTATCTACTGCGCCCAGAGTATTCACGAAATGCCTGGCATCAGTAATCGCTCATTGCAGACTTCAGGGAATTCAGATTTACCCATACCTGGACGACTGCCTAATACAAGCGGATAACAAGGCAAAGTTAACAAAAGATTTGGAAAATGTCATACAACTGTTGCAAGCCTTGGGATACACAGTCAACATGAAAAAGTCAAGACTAGTACCATCCCAAAGGATAACATTCTTGGGTGCAGAATTAGACACATCAACTCAGATGGCTTTTCTCACAGAAGAAAAACAAAGGCAACTACCAGTCTACTTCATGACATTAACAACACAAACTCAGCTTACTGCAAGGAAAGTCCTGCAAGCCCTGGGCTACATGGCATCCTGCATAATATTGGTTCTGCATGCCAGGCTGCATATGAGAAAGCTACAATGGTATCCAAGGAATGTATGGTCTCAACACAAGCACAGTCTAGAAGCCCAGATTCCAATAATTCCATGCCTGAAGCAAGAATTCCTGTGGTGGGCTCAGGCCTGTCAGTTGAACAGAGGCTTGCCTTTCCACAAACCACATCCAAGCCAGACAATCACCATGGACGCCTCAGACCTAGGATGGGGGGCACACATGGTGGACAAGTGTATACAAGGCCTGTGGACCCAAGACCAGCTGAATCTACACATAAATCTAAAGGAGATGCTGGCAGTGAAACATGCGATCCAGGCGTTCAGACCACTCCTTCAACAGGGTCATCTGCTGATAAGGACGGACAATACCACAGTCATGTGGTACATCAACAAACAGGGAAGTACACATTCATATCCTCTATGCCGGATGGCAATGGACCTGTGGAATGTGGCCCTGAACCTCAACATTCAACTTCAGGCCAGATTTGTACCAGGAAAAGAAAATTCTCTAGCAGACACCTTAAGCAGAACTACCACGGATGCTCACAAATGGATGCTGCATCCAGATATCTTCAAAACCATAACAAAGAAATGGGGACTACCACAGATAGACCTGTTTGCCTCCCCACACAATCACCAATTGAAGAAATTCTGCACAAGAGCATACCACCCACGTGCTTGGAGGGTGGACTCCCTTTCCTTCAGCTGGAAAAACCTAACAGCATATGCATTTCCACCTCTTCCCTGGATGTACAAAGTTCTACTGAAGATCAGAGAGGATCAGCCAAGGGTAATTCTGATAGCTCCAGACTGGCCGAGGCAACATTGGTACCCGCTACTGAGAAGCATGTCTCGGACACACGCATGGCATCTACCTCTATGTCCCTTACTACTAACACAGGACAACTACAAGATCCTACATCCAAACTTGAAAACTCTGCAGCTAGCTGCTTGGAATATTGCATAAACCAAAATAACCCAGGTTTATCTCAGAGGGTTAAGGACATTATCCTGGAGCACACGCAGACCCTCCACAAGGAAGACTTATTCAGCCAAGTGGAAAAGATACCTCATTTGGAGTGCAGCAAAGGGAAAATGTCTCATTGGCAAACATAGCACACATCCTGGAATATTTAGCAGAGCTGTTCCACAATGGCCTGTCTTACTCCTCCATTAAGATTCATGCATCAGCAATTTCAGCAGAATACAACATGGATCCTCCTGTCTTCTCTCATCCTCTACTCAGGCAGTTCTTGAGAGGAATCAAAATGTAAAGCCTCCAAAGGAAGCCACCTTTACCTACATGGGATCTCAACTTTGTGCTGGAAAAGTTAACACTTCCCCTTTGAACCAGCAGCAACAGCAGAATTACAATTCTTGTCTGGAAAACTGCTTTCCTGCTAGCAATTACTTCAGCAAGAAGGGTATCTGAGTTACAGGCATTAATGGCAGTACAACCCTTCCTTATCTTCCATCAGGACAGAGTCTCTCTGAGAACTAACCCTACTTTTATGCCAAAAGTAGTCTCAGAGTATCATTGAACCAAGCGATTCATTTACCTACATTCTTCCCCAACCCACAGAACAGGGGAAAAGACTGCTACATACCTTGGATGTGCACAGACAATTCTTACTATCTGGACAGAACTAAGACCAGCAGAAAAACTGACCAGCTTCTGGTAGCATATGCAACAGGAATGCAAGGAAAAGCAATTTCAAAACAGACAATCTCAAAATGGATAGGAAATTGCATTCGATTTTGCTACTCTTTTCATGGAAAGACAACTCCTGATAATATCAGACCTCATTCCACAAGAGCTACAGCCACCACTACAGCTTTCCCACGAGGAGTGGCTACCAAAGACATTTAGAAGCTGCTACTTGGAGCTCCGTGCATACATTTGCCAAGCATTACAATCTTCCTTATACTCTAGATCCCGAGCAGGTTTTGCAACTGCTGTTTTGCAAGGGATCTTAACTACACCATCTTTATCTTAGTGCCTCCTCCCCCAGTTTGGCTATGGTATTCTACCCATATGTTAGGACTGCAGATGCATCCTTGAAGGACATAGTACAGTTTTGTACCTACCATAAATGTAGATGTCCGATAGGTATGCATCTGCAGTCAGGATTACCCACCCTCCTTCCCCTCTGTGGTATTCCTAGGTATTTACCAGTCTTTTAGCTAGCTGGGGGAATCTTTTGTGGTGTATTTGTTTGTATATGTGTGTGTGTGTATATATATATATATATATATATATATATATATATATATATATATATATACATATACATATATTTTCATATTGTTTGCTCTCTACTGTTTGGAATTATTTGCATTTATCCAAATTTAGCCTTACTAGAGGGCACCTGGCATCTGGGGCAAGAAACACTGAGGAAAATGGCGTCGGCTGATGCCTTTATACCCAATAAACAGCAGCTATGACGTCGGGTGGAGTGCGACATCAGCCGAGGCCAGAACTTTGGAATCCGGCCGACCGAAGGGCTGCCTGAGGCAGGACAACCCATATGTTAGGACTGCAGATGCATACCTATCGGACATCTACATTTATGGTAGGTACAAAACTGTACTTTCCTTCTATCTGGAAACAATTTTACACTCTTCCTATTCATAAAGGAGGTAACTCCACAGAAATGTCTAATTTCAGACCGATTGCGATCCTCTCCCCTCTCTCCAAAATCCTAGAGAAATGTATACACAAACAAGTTATGCATTGTCTCTTACAAGAAAAACTTCTCACTCTTAACAGAGCATGGCTTCCATCCCAAGCATAGTACAACCACAGCTCTGCTATCATTTCTCAGCACCTTAGCCCTGGCTAAAGATGATCACAAACTCATATCCTGTCTATTCCTTGACCTGTCTAAGGCTTTTGACACAGTCTCACACACACTGCTACTTAGTAAACTTGTCGACCTAAATTTCTCCCCTGATACAGTTGCATGGTTCTCTAGCTCTCTCTCTGATAGGCTGCAGTCAATACGATGGGACTCAGCACTATCTACCCTTCTCTCAGTAAGAACTGGTGTTCACCAAGGTTCCATTCTTGGACCTCTACACTTTGTCTTCACCAACTCACTCCACTCCTCTTGTCCTCAATCTAACATTGTCCAATAGGCAGATGACTGTACAGTCTTCAACCCTAAGAAAACAATATTACTACTCTTTCTACCTAAATCTGCAAACCACATTAAACTTTCCTTCTCCATAAGGTCCCTAAACAATACTCCTATAAAAATCGAAACTAGCACAAAAGTCCTTGGCATTACCATTGACAACCAACTAAAATTCGATCTTCACATTATCAGTTGTATCAAAAAAAAAAAAAACACCAAAAGCTAGGACTACTGTATAGGAACAACAAATTCCTAACTACTGAAGCTAGGATTTATCTTACCCATGCCTACCTTCTACCATGCTTAACCTATTGTTCCCAAATACTTGCAAATCTGAACTTTTCCCTACTTACCAAATTAGAATCAACCTACCACAAAATAGTTAAATTTGCAGCTCAACAAATATATAAATCTCAACACTATCTCTCCCTAAAATACCTGAACTGGCCTGAACTACCTCACCTGCTCTCCAACAATCTCGGCTCCAAATCATACACTCCATCCTATATCAGCCTGATTTCTGCCCAAGTCTGTCTTCTTTCATCTCTCACTACTCCTCTACCAGACTTCTCCAAAGCTCAACCCAAGACCTACTAAAAATCCATAAACCCAAATACAACACAGGGTGCAACTTGTATAGCTAGCATCCCTGTATTGCATGGAACAAACTCTTACTAGAAATAATGTCCCTGACTCACCCCCAAACAATTTAAGCTAACAACCAAAGACCACTTTAAAAAGCACTGGTTCTGCCATTGTACTCACCCTTCCGGATTATTACTTACCTTTTATAGCACAGTCAAACTAACTTACTGAAACTTGCCATTAACTACTTCGTCCTATGCTTCCTATGCAACCTCCAAAGCCTCTTCTGTACTCTGCTTCCTAAAATTCTTCTGTAACCTTTTAAGTTTCTGCTGCTCTGCATACAAAACCTTGTTTACTCAACTCTCTTTTTAAACCAAATCATACAACTTATTCTACTTTTTTAACATTCTCCTTTTTGTTTATAGTACTTTTATCTGTCAACAATATACATGTATGTAGCTTACATATTTTATTTATTTATTTGCAGTTTGTTTGCCGGGATGGTCCATTGGGCCACAAGGAGCCTATTTTCAATGGAGTCCTGGGGAGAAAAGCTCGAAAATAATACAAAAAAATACTAAATACAATGATAGAGATTACAAGATTACAAATTAGAAAATTACAAAATATGAGAGAATTTGGAATGTACATAGTAATAAGTTGCAGTGTAGTGGCATTAGAAAGAGCAGTTAGTACGATGCAAGATAAATTCATTATAAGCAAATACAGATGTTAATCGTGTTTCACTGTTGCAGTCATTGCAATTGGGTTATCCTGCTGGCAGGCTACCTGCAGTCGGCCTGAATTCAAAAGTCCTGGTGAGGCACTTTCGCAGCCCCTGATGCCCGCTACCTCAGAGCCACAGGCCGCTTCCGACTCTCATATGGAGCCGACTAGGCTGTTGGAAACTCAAGGTATTGGACCCTCGGAAACTATTCCCTCAGATGGGTGCAGAGCCGCTGAGCAGGCATCGGCTTCTGAGGGTGTTTTCAGGCCTACACAGTTACATGTGAAAACGACTTCAGCTTCAAAGGCAAAGACTAAAGCACCTCTAAAGACAAAGAACCAAGTACAACATTCCCCTGGACAGGCCTCCATGCCTAAAAAACAGATGCTTAAAATGGCTGAAGACCTAATTACTTTGATCAGGGGTTCCTATCCCCCTCCTGATAAGAGGCATAGGCAAGAGACAGAATATGAATCTTCAGATCAGGTTTCCATTTCCTCTGATTCCTCTTCTGAACAAGAATACTCTCTTCCTCCCTATGAGGATTCTGATGCTGAAGAATCTATCCCTTCAGTTTCTCCTCCTGAGGATTATTCTTTTGGGGAGACCCTGCATACTATGAGGGAGCATTTCCACTGGGAGAGCCAAGATTACTTAGAATCTAAGAAAAGGCTCAGAGATTTTCTTTTACTACCTCAGCACAGGTCCCTTGCTATTCCTCCTGTTTTAGACATTGTAGATGATGTATTTTTAGAGTGCGGTTTGACTCCTGACTCTTTACCACCAGCTCCTGTTAAGCCAGACAGATACTACAGGGTTCCTGATTCACATAAATTTCTTTATAAAAACCCTGCTGCTGACCCAGGGTCCCAAAGGGGTCAAGGCTTCCACTGCAAAAAACCCTATCCCCTCTGATAGGGATTCAAGGGCCCTGGACAGATGGGGGAAAAAGATTTACACTTCTGCTACCTTGGCTGTAAGGGTTTTAAATTGTCAGTTTCATATGCTTAAATATCAGCAACATCTTATGTCACTACTTAAACAGAAAATGTTGTCAAATTCTTAATGTGCAGAAAACAAAGAAATGCAGGATTTATTGCATGCAGCTGAACAAGTGGGAAAGCATGCTTTGCAATGTGGTTTTGATTCTCTGGAGGCCTCCTGCAGGGCCGCTATTATGGGTTCTGTCATTAGGAGGCATGCTTGGTTAAAGGAACAGAATCTGCCTGATCATGTTAAAGCAAAATTATTGGATGCTCCGCTACAGCATGATACCTTGTTTGGTGTTAAAGCAGAAGATGTGTTGAAGAAAATGGAGGGCAAAGCTAAATCTATGCAAACCGTCAAGGATTTCTTACAGGTACAGCCTCCCAGATTTAGTAGGAACTGGCCTACAAAAAATTGGTTCTTTCCAGTGTCAGACAGGCCACAAAGAGGCAGATACAGACGCCCCAGAGGCAGATCCCAGCCCCAAGGCTCATACAGGTCTAAACAATGGGGTGCTTCTACCTCCAAAAGTGGAGAAGATAAATCACAGCCGTTCAGGAAACAGTCTCAATGACTTTCCCCTGCCAGCACCAAACACTTATCTTCTGGCAGCTCCTTTAGGGGGAAAACTAGCACTTGTTTCACAAAATTGGCACATAATCACCCAGGACAAATGGGTCTTGAATATAGTGTCACAAGGCTACAGGTTCCATTTTCACACCCTGCCAAGGACAAACGGTATGCCAGACCTGCCACACAATCAATGGGCAGAGGCACAAAAACCAAGTTTCATCCCTCATGGACATGAGGGCCATTCAGCAAGTACTGCAGCAAGAGTAGGGACTAGGATTTTACTCAAGACTTTTCTTGGTGCCCAGAAAGGACAAAGCCTGGAGGCTAATACTGGACCTGTCTATTTTAAACACATTTTTGGATATTCCAAAATTCAAAATGTTGATTCTGCAGCAGCTTCTACCCATGCTGGACAAGAAGGCTTGGCTTGTGACTTTAGACCTAAAAGAGGCATACCTGCATGCCCCAATCAGACAGTCATGCAGAAGATAACTCAGATTTATAGCTGGCTTAATGCATTACCAATTCTCTGCACTGCCCTTTGGCTTATCTACTGCGCCCAGGGTCTTCACAAAATGCCTGGCACCAGTAATTGCATTTTGCAGACAAAGAGGAATACAAATATATCCTTACTTGGATGACTGCCTTATTCAAGCAGAGAACAAGGACATTCTGCTACAGCATCTGGCGTTTGTAAAAAGATTACTAATATGCCTAGGGTACACAGTAAACGAAAAGAAATCAAAACTAGTACCCTCTCAACAGGTAATATTCCTGGGTGCAAGCTTAAATACAACTGCCCAGATGGCTTATCTCATGCCAGACAAACAAAGACAACTGACTGTTTATTTCAAAATGTTGGCAACAAAGTCCTAGTTATCTGCAAGAAAAATTCTGCAGGCATTGGGCTTCATGGCATCCTGCATTCTGCTAATTCCATATGCAAAACTGCATATGAGGAAACTACAATGGTATCTAAAAAGTGTTTGGACTCAACATTGCCACAGCCTGGAAACAATAATTACCCTCATTCCCTGCCTGCGACAGAAGTTTCGATGGTGGGCAAAGGCCTGTGACCACAACAAGGGACAGCCTTTCACTTTACCCACAGCCAGGCAGACATTAACAACAGATTATGCCGGGGGGCCCATATGGCAGGAAGATGTATTCGGAGCACATGGTCTGCAAGCCAAATGCATCTACATATCAATCAAAAAGAGATGCTAGCTGTTCAGAATGCCCTGACAGCCTTCAAGGATCTACTTCATCCAGGACAACTATTGATAAAGACGGACAGTACTACAGTCATGTGGTACATAAACAAGCAGGGAGGCGCACATTCCTACCCCCTCTGCAGACAAGCCATGACTTTGTGGTACACAGCATTGACTTACCAAGTACATCTGCAAGCAGAATTCCTGCCAGGAAGGATAACTACTCTGGCAGACGAACTAAGCAGAAAGCTAATGGATCCCCACGAGTGGAAATTGGATCCACAAGTCTTCAGCATGATAACAATGAACTGGGGTTGCCCGGACATAGACCTATTTGCCTCCCCTCACAACTGCCAACTACAGAAATCCTGCACCAGGACTTATCACAAGCAAGCATGGAAAGTGGATGCTCTATCTTTCAGCTGGAAAAACTTAACAGTATATGCCTTTCCTCCACTGCCTCTCCATCCAAGGTACTCCTAAAGGTCAGACAAGAGAATCCAAAAATGATACTTATTGCCCCAGACTGGCCCCGCCACCACTGGCACCCAATCCTAAAGAACTTGTCTTAATGCCCAGCCTGGACATTACCTCAAATTCCTCACTTATTGACACAACAAAACAGTCAAATCCTGCACAGCCAACTCAGGACCTTAAATCTGGCAGCATGGCGGATAATGTAACCATTCAAAACACACCTCTCTCTAAAGCGGTGATGGATGTTGTTTTGGAGGCTAGGAGGCCTAGCACCAGAAAATCTTATGCACAAAAATGGAAGAGATTCTGTGCTTGGAACCAGGCACAAGGAATTGACATGATTGTACCAAATATTCCTCAGATTTTGCAATACTTTTATTTTTTTTTATTTATTTTATTTTTATTTTACATTTGTTGACTGGGCTAGTCTGGCTGGATATATGTCCATTTTCAGCAGAGGCCCAAGGAATAAAGCTCCACTAATATATACTAGTAACCGACATAAAACAACAAATTATAAGAAGCTACAGAACTATTTAAAAGTAGCATAACAGTATGGAATCAATTTAACAGAAAAAAATATGACGAGGATCCCTAACCCTACAATCTGAGTGATGCAGGAATTTGGATGCAGAAATAAAAAATAAACAAACACTAGAGTCTATACAATATTTACAGTATTAACTTAACTGAGATACTGCACAAGGGCCTATCCTTTTCATCAATTAAGATTCATGCCTCTGCCATTTCAGCTCATTACAATACAGAACCGCCTATTTTTTCTCATTCATTACTGAGGCAGTACCTTAGAGGGGCCAAAAACATAAGACCTCCAAGGAGAGCAACAATACCTGCATGGGACCTCAATTATGTCAAGGAAAAACTCACACTGCCTCCTTTTGAGCCAGCATCTACAGCTGATATAAAATTCTTATCCTGGAAAACAGCTGTGGTCCTAGCAATAACCTCTGCAAGACGAGTCTCAGAGTTACAGGCACTCATGGCTGTGGAACTTTTTATCATTTTCTATCCTGACAGGGTTTCTCTGAGGACAAGCCCGACATTTATGCCTAAGGTAGTGTCCAGTGTGGCCTTGAACCAAACAATTCATTTGCCTACCTTTTATCTAAACCCACAGAATAAGGGTGAGAGACTTCTGCATTCTTTGGACATTCACGGGCAGCTACGCTTCTACTTGGACAGAACCAAAGCTTTCAGAAAGACTGAACAACTTCTAGTGGCATATGCTGCAGGATCACAAGGAAAGGCCATCTCAAAGCAGACTATTTCAAAGTGGATAGGCCACTGCATTCATTTCTGCTATTCACAGCATGGCAAATCAATGCCTAAGGGCGTTAGGCCACATTCCACCAGAGCAGCAGCCACTTCAGCAGCCTTCCTCAGAGGAGTACCAACCAAAGACATCTTAGAGGCTGCAACTTGGACTTCAGTGCACACTTTTGCAAAGCACTATCACTTACCTCTCTACTCTAAATCCAGGGCAGGCTTTGCCAATGCAGTTCTGCAGGGCCTCATAGCCTCTCCTAATCCTATTTAGACCCAGCCTCCCAACCTTAGCTTTGGGATTCAACCCAATTGTAATGACTGCAACAGTGAAACACGATTAACATAGTACAGTTGTGTACCTACCATAAATGTAGATGTTCGAGTGTATATACTGTTGCAGTCCAGGTTACCCACCCACCATCCCACTTTCCTTTGCTGGGACTTATCTGTACTTCTCTATTCTATACAACCTATGTGGTGTATTTGCTTGTAGATGAAGGAAGAGTGTACTTTACTGCATGCATGTTTATTGGCATAAATTAGCCTACCCTTTTGGGGGCACCTGACATCTGGGGCAGGAAAAACTGAAGAAAATGGCATCGGCTTCATCTTTTATATACCCCTGGCGCACTGACGTCAGGGAGGAGGCGACAGCAACAGATGCCAGACCAGGACTTTGGAATTCAGGCCGACTGCGGGTAGCCTGCAGCAGGATAACCCAATTGTAATGACTGCATCAGTGAATACACTCGAACACCTACATTTATGGTAGGTACACAACTGTACTTTCTTGTACAATCTGATAGTTCCTACTGCTATTTACAGATATAATAGCTTGTAAGGAGTGAGAAATGTAAGGGAAGCTATGTAGGATGAGAACAAGAGCATTCCCACTGTGAAGCTAGGTATGAGTGAAGTAAGGTTTTGAAGGCAGTGAGACTGTTAGTGGTATGGATGAAAGGTGGGAGAGAATTCCAGTGGTGTGCTAGAGAAGAGAAGGATAGAAGATGTTTGCCTGGTGGACGGGCAAGTTTTTGCAATTCTGTTAGGTTTTGGAAGTTAGATCTTAGACATCTATTAGGTCAATGCATTTGGAAGGTAGAGGCAAGGGAGGGGCAGAGAGAAGGGCTAAAAATAATTTTGTGTGCTTGGATAAGTTGATTATAGGTGAGATAATTGGGTAGCTCAAGCCAGTGCAGTTGATGTAGGTGAATACAGTGATGGGTAGAGGATCTTTGGTCAGTTGCAAATTTTGAAATTTTGTTGTTGCAGGAGGAGAGTTTTGACTTGAGGGAAGATTGTAGACTAGTAAGGATTAGAGGCACCATATAGGAGGGAAGGGATAAGGTAAGTAGTAGCGAGGGCAAGCCTGGTGGAAGGAGAGATGTAGCGGTTGTGGCGATAAAGTAAACCATGTTTATGTGTTTTTTTGATATTTACTTGTATATGGCTATCAGACTTTAGCAGATCATTAGTGAGGACTCCTAATAGTTTTGCAGTGAGGACTATTTTAAGAAATGTATTGTTTTGGTTAGTGATAGAGAATGAACGTTTATCAAGGGTGATGGCTTTAGAAGGGGGTAAATATCATTAGCTTAGTCTTGGTTGCACTGAGTGCCAGATGGTTGTCTAGCATCCATTGTTCAGTAGAAGAGAAGGCGTCCTGGGTTAATTTTGCTAGTGAGGAAGTAGAGGTAGCAGAGCAGATTATTGTTGAATTGTATGAGGTTAGTGTTAGGAATGGCATGGTGAGAGTTGTTTATGAAGATACTGAAAAGAAGAGGACATAGAATTGAACCTTGGGGCACACCTGTGGGAGTATTTAGGAAGGGAGAAATAGCTTTTTTACACTTGACTGCTTGTTGCCTGTTTGATAGGTAACTGATGAACCAGTTGATAGAGGAGTGGGGGATAGGTTTAGTTTAGAGGGTTTAGTGAGGAGAAGGTTGTGAGAAATGGTGTCAAAGGCCTTTGAAAGGTCTAAAAGGAGGGTGGACACAATATGACAGGTGTTGTGGGCCTTATTAATAGTTTCTAGGAAGGAGAGGAGGATGGTGGTGGTGTTGCGGCCAGTTCGGAATCCATGCTGTGTGGAAGTGAGAAGGTTATTACTTAACAGGTAGGGTAGAAGTAGGTGGATACATTTTTCAAGAAGTTTAGAAATAGGGGATAAGATAGCAATTGTTCGGAAGTTAGGGATGTCATTATTGTTGCCTCCTTTATGGCGTGGTATAATAAAGGCTTTTTTCCAGAGCTGGGGGACATGGCACTCTGAGAATTGATCGATGTATTAGTATGCAGATAAGGTACGCAACAGCTTCTGCTGTTGTTTTTAGGAAGTAGGAGGGTATTTCGTCAGGTGGTATTAGAACATGGCTTCATTTTAAAAGTAATTTTTTTATGATGGAGATGGGGATAGGGTTCATGGAGAAGGGAGGAGGTTGGGAGCTGGAGTTAGTAGAAGAGAAAGGGTTGTGTGTAGGTGTGTGTGTGGGGAAGCAGAATTATTAGTGAAGGTTGTTAGTTTAGGTATGGAATAATGAAGAATGAGTTGGATTGGGGAAGCTAATTCTAAGTCGGAGGCATTTGGGTCTGGGCAGGAGTTCTCTCTTTTTTTTTTTTTTTTTTTTTTACCTGGGTTAAGGAGAGAGGAAATGCCATCCCAGAATTTTTTGGGTTAGTATTATGGTTGGTTTGGAGTGTGGAAAAATAGGCTTTGCGATCTGAGGTAATAAGTTTTTTTTTGCTTTGTTATGAAGCATTTTATATATATTTGTTCAGTGTGATGCTAGTTTTAGTTTTATGGTAGTGTTTCCAGGCTTTATCCCGGAGCTGCATGAAGAGTAAGGTATTCTTAGTTGGCCATGGCACGGGGTTGCTTTTTGTACGTTTTGTTCTCCGTGGGGCAAAGGAGTCAAGCAAGTGTAAGAAAGGTTTATTAAAGCAGGTAACGGCATTATCTAGGGATAGAGTTTTTAGTGGATTCCAGTTTGTTCTTTTTAGTGCATCTGAGGATTTATCAGGGTTAAAGTTTTTTAGGTACTGAGTAGAGGTATAGGTATGGGTTAGTTGTAGGGATGAGGGAAGCCGATGGGTGAAAGTGGGAAAGTGGTCACCTAGTGGGTTTGGAAGGGTACCACTATTAGTGATATAGTGGGGATGTGAGACTACAATCCAGTCTAAAGTGCTCCCAGAGAGGAAGTCTTTAGAAGGTCTGGCTGTTGAGGTAATAAGTTGAGTGAAGTTATAAAGATTTATATTTAAATTTTAACTACCAAACTTCTCCTTTGCTATTTTTATTGCATTGTATATTTTAGAGTTTTTCTCCCCCCGGGCCTCCGCTGAAAAAGGGCAATAGCTCAGCCGAACACTCCCAGTCAACAAATGTAAAATGATTAAAATAAACTTTTGAGCTCCTTCCTTTACCCATAATGCCACAGTACACCCCCAATATTTCAAATCTCTTTTGCTGCCGTCTTGCATGGACATGGATCCACTCTGAATGTTTTTGGGGTTGTATAGTGTGTTTTAAATATTAAAATCTCCATTTCTATTTCCATTTAATTATTTTATAGTTCCTCTCTCTCTGTTTTTCAGGTTTCTTCTAACCACTGGCTATCTACCTTAGCAAGGTAATTTTTACATACCATTGTTGGTACCGTTCTTTAAATATACCCTTTAATGTCCCTTTTTCTTACCCAGATTGTTGGTCATCCTATTTCTATAGTCTGTTTTTATTTTCTTAGCTATCCCTTTTTCTTGTTATTGATACCTTACTATGGCTGAGAAGCCTGCAGGTTTTCAAAAATGCACTTCCTGCGGGCACAAAATTCCAAACTCGGATGCACACAGAGAGCGCATTTAATGTTTGTGACCAGTACATCTGGGTACATATACTGTACCATTTGTTTCACATTTAACTCTAGGGCTATTGTCGACAGGAGAAACAAACTAGTCCTCAAAGGGTTATTATTTCCATCCTCCTCCCCAGGGCCTCACACCCCCAGCAAACAGTCCAAGGCTCTGTTGAAGCATTGGAAATGATCTCCACCAAAGTCTCCAAAGATGACTTTTTCCTTGGGACCTCCACAGAAATTTCGAAGATCATCAGATCCTAGTTTGTTGGATCCGAAGAGGAAAAACTACAGAGCCTAAATCTTTGGCTCAGATTGTTATTTCAGCCAGCACCACTATTCAAACAAGTGGATCCAAAACTATCGGACCCAACTCCTAACACTTTGTATATGCTGAGAACTTGCTCACCCTGAGTTCATGATTGACCCTGTTTCACTTCACCTCTATTCTCCACTAATGCAAACTCCAAGAAAGCACTCCAGATCTCAGTCTATTAGTTCATCTGTCAGATCCTCCGGGAGTCTTTCTGAAGTGAAAGTGGATGGGATGATGAGAGTGTTCCCCAGAGATCAAATCCAGACGTGGGTTACACCGGCTCTATCTCCCACTGTATTTGTGAGCTTTCATGCCACCTCCTATACAGCTGTATCTCCTTCTCTGATTTGTTCTTTGGTTTAGGAGCCCCAGGATCTGAGATTTCCAACAGAATCAGTGTTAGAGCCAAAGAGCAGTACATCTTCAACCCTGACGGTTTCACTGAGCAGATGTTCATCGTGCATACAGCTGCAGTCATAACAGATGGGTGCTCCTGCCGTCAGGCGGTCCCTCGGTCGGCCGAATTCCAAAGTCTAGGTCCGGTGTCGGTTGTCGCTTCTTCCCTGACGTCAGTGCGACAGGGGTATAAAGGAACCAGCCGACGCCATTTTCTCCAGTCTTTCTTGCCGCGCGGTGCCCAACGCAGAAGCAGTTCGCAAGTGCCAGTCGGCCAGCTCCTGAGATTACGAAAATTTGGAAACTGAAGTCTTCTTGAAAGCTAACTACCCCGTTTGGGGAAACTTTTCTTGCCTCAGACCGATGTCAGACAAAGTTAATAATTGTATTTCTTGTGGGAAGCAAATACCGCATAAGGATTTCCATTCCCTCTGTATACCTTGTTTAGGCCCAGACCACGACTTCTCGGTCTGGCGCTTTTGTGCTACATTCAACAAACGCACCATTAAGCGTCGGGCGGAGTTCGCCCAGCATTATTTTGGGAAAGCATCTAACTATATTATGTCGTCGGATACTCCGACTACAGTTTTGTCTAAAAAACGCAAAGATAAGGACCGACACACGAGGTCCGCGGCCTCTACCGACACCACGCCAAAACAGACTACACGTGGTCCAGTTCTCAGCGAGGCGCCTACGCAGCCCCTGACTACCGACGACACTTCTTTGGCGGTGCCTCCTGTGCCCGAGGTCGCAGGCTCCTTGGCCCACACCCCGACTACAGATACCAAAGCCACTCTTGGCGTTGAAACTCAGAATGTGGACAGGTCCACCTCCACTCAAGGTGTCTTCAGACCTTCCTCTTCTTTCTCCATCAAGGCTTTCACTAAGTCTAAAGCAACCATGCACTCTAAGAGACAAGCTACACAGGGCCCATCTCCAGGCCCCATGCCTAAGAAACAGATGCTTAAAATGGCTGAGGATTTAATTACTCTTATCAGAGGTTCTCAGCCCCCGGACAAAAGGCCCAGAGTGGAGGAAGATTCCCCTCCTCTGATCAGGGCTCCATTATTTCAGAGCACTCTGATGATCAGGAACATTTTTTCTCCCCTTTTGAAGACTCTGATGCGGAGGAGTCCATCCCTTCTGTATCCCTCCCCTGAGGATTACTCATTTGGGGAAACTTTGCATACCTTAAGGGAACACTTCCACTGGGAAGGCCAAGATTATTCAGATTCCAAGAAAAGGCTTAGGGAATTTCTCTTGCTACCTCAGCAACAGGCCTCTGGCTATACCTCCTGTCTTGGACATCCTAGATGATGTTTACTCGGAGGCCTGCCTTAACCCGGATTCTCTACCTCCAGCTCCAGTTAAGCCTGACAGGTACTACAGGGTTCCTAACTCACACCAATTTCTATACAAAAGCCATGCTGCTGACCCAGAAACCATCTCACAGGGCCCCAAGGGAGTTAAGGCCTCCACTGCTAAAAATCCATTACCTTCCGAGAGAGATTCAAGATCCTTAGAAAGGTGGGGAAAAAAGGTATATACCTCGGCTACCTTAACCATGAGGGCCTTAAACTGTCAGTTCCATATGCTAAAATACCAACAGTTTTTGTTATCACAATTGAAAAGTAAAATGTCACAACCTGAACAACCAGACTTGAATGAGTTGCAGGATTTGATACATAGTGCAGAACAAGTGGGTAAGCATACCTTACAATGTGGTTTTGATGCTCTAGAGGTCTCATGTAGAGCTGCTGTTACAGGATCAGTCATACGTAGGCATGCCTGGCTCAAGGAACAAGCCTTGCCTGATCATGTCAAAGCTAAATTACTAGACACCCCTCTTCAAAAGGATGTACTATTTGGTGCTAATGCTGAGGAGGTATTAAGGAAAATGGAGGAAAAGGCTAAATCAATGCAAACTGTGAAAGATTTTCTACAGGTACAACCCCGTTTTAGTAGAAATTGGCTTTCCAAAAACTGGTCCTTTCCTGCCACGGACAGACCCCAAAGAGGCATATTGTCACAAAGAACAAATGGATCCTGGACATTATAAACAGAGGCTGCAAATTCCATTTTCACACCCTTCCAAAAATGAGAGGCATGCCAAACCTGCCACACAATCAAAGGGCAGAGGCACTAAGGCAAATTACAGATCTCATAAACATGAAAGCTATTCAAGAGGTACCTACGCACGAACAAGGTCAAGGTTTTTATTCCAGGCTATTTCTGGTACCAAGGAAGGGAAAAGATTGGAGACTTATTTTGGACCTATCCATCCTAAACACATTTCTACTCGTACCAAAATTCAAGATGCTCACTCTACAGCAACTTCTTCCCATGCTGGGCAAGGAGTCTTGGCTGGTAACATTGGACCTCAAGGAGGCATACCTGCATGTCCCAGCAACTTCTTCCCATGCTGGGCAAGGAGTCTTGGCTGGTAACATTGGACCTCAAGGAGGCATACCTGCATGTCCCAATCAGACAAAATTGCAGAAGGTACCTCAGATTTCTTGCAGGTTCAACCCATTATGAATTCTCTGCATTGCCCTTTGGCTTATCTACTGCACCCAGAGTATTCACGAAATGCCTGGCATCAGTAATTGCCTACTGCAGACTTCAAGGGATACAAATATACCCCTGTTTGGACGACTGCCTGATCCAAGCGGTCAGCAAGCACATTCTTCTGAAACATCTGGCTTATGTAATAATGTTGTTGAACTCTCTGGGATACACAGTCAACAAAAAGAAATCAAGGCTAATACCCTCTCAGAAGATAATTTTCCTGGGTGCCAATTTGGACACAAACACCCAGATGGCCTACCTCACGCCAGAGAAGCAGGGGCAACTAATTCAATACTTCAGAGTACTAGCAAATTGCACCAGGCTGACTGCAAGGAAAATCCTGCAGGCTCTGGGATTCATGGCATCTTGCATCTTACTAATCCCATGTGCAAAGCTGCATATGAGGAAACTATAGTGGTACCTGAAAAACATATGGTCTCAACACAGCCACAGTTTGAAAACAATAATACCACTAATTCCAAGTCTGCAAAAGGAATTTCTGTGGTGGGCTCAAGCATGTCAAACAAACACAGGTCTTCCATTCAGCAAGCCTCAAGCAAATCAAGTCATCACAACAGACACCTCGGACTACGCCTGGGTGGCGACATGACAGATCGGTGCATTCAGGGCAAATGGTCCCAAAAGAAAAGCACCTTCACATCAATCAAAAGGAAATGCTAGCAGTAATAAATGCTATTATAGCTTTCAAGGACCTTCTACAACCAGGTCAACTATTGATAAGAACGGACAACACCACAGTTATGTGGTACATAAACAAACAGGGAGGAACACATTCTTACCCCTATGCAGACTGGCCATGTCACTTTGGAACATGGCCATGGACTTACAAATGGAACTACAAGCACAGTACTTGCCAGGCAAGGAAAACACGCTGGCAGACAACCTAAGCAGGAATATGACAGATCCACACGAATGGAAATTGCATCCAAAAGTTTTTACAGAAATAATCCAAGAATGGGGAAGGCCAGACATAGATCTCTTTGCCTCCCACAAAAATCACCAGTTGACAAAATTCTGCTCAAGGATTTTCCATCCAAAGGCCTGGAGAAGTGGACGCTCTTTCTTTCAGTTGGACATCAATGACAGTTTATGCCTTCCCACCTCTTCCTCTGCTACCCAAAGTTCTATTGAAGACCAGAGCAGACAGACCAAAGATGATTCTCATTGCTCCGGACTGGGCAAGGCAACACTGGTACCCACTCATGAGGGGCCTGACTCATTCCCCACCATGGACCCTGCCTCTAATGCCTCTTCTTCTGACTCAGCACAGCTTCAAAACTCTTCACAGCCAGCTAAAAACACTCAATCTAGCCGCATGGAAGATTCCTTAGCATCACAACAGGCCCTACTCTCCAAGGAGGTGCAGGATGTCATTTTGGAGGCCAGAAGGCCATCAACTAGAAAAGCTTACTCCGCAAAATGGAAACTGTTTTGTGTCTGGAATGAGAAAAAGGGCCAGGATCCTGGAAAACTGAATTTACCTCAAATACTACAATATTTGGCTGAGCTGCTAAGCAGTGGACTTTCATTCTCCTCCATCAAAATCCATGCCTCAGCCATTTTGGCAGAATACAACACTGATCCACCTTTATTCTCTCACCCTCTCTTAAGACAGTTCCTCAGAGGGGCTAAGAATCTAAGACCTCCAAGGAAACAACCAATACCTGCTTAGGATCTTAATTTCATTCTGGAAAAACTGACCTTGCCTCCCTTTGAGCCAGCTGCCTCATCAGATTTGCAATACTTGTCCTGGAAAACAGCTTTCCTTCTGGCTATCACCTCAGCTCGTAGAGTTTCAGAACTACAGGCTCTCATGGCTGTCCAGCCTTTTATCATCTTCCATCAGGACAGAGTTTCCTTACGAACCAACCCGTCCTTTATGCCTAAAGTGGTATCCAGGGTAGCTTTAAATCAGGCCATACATTTACCTACTTTTTATCCTAATCCTCAAAACAAAGGGGAGAGATTACTACATTCCTTGGACATCCACAGACAACTGCGTTATTATTTGGACAGAACAAAGCCTTTCAGAAAATCAGAACAGCTCTTTGTGTCCCATGCTGTAGGGGCTCAAGGAAAGCCAGTTTCCAAACAGACAATCTCTAAATGGATAGCCCATTGCATATGCTTTTGCTATTCCTTTCATGGCAAAACTGTACCTACAGGCATTAGAACTCATTCCACCAGGGCCACAGCCACCTCTGCAGCTTTCCTCAGAGGAGTTCCTACCAAGGATATTTTGGAAGCAGCCACTTGGAGTTCTGTGCATACCTTCTCCAAGCACTACAACCTACCTTTATACTCCAAATCTAGAGCAGGCTTTGCTACTGCAGTCTTGCAGGGCATTTTGGCTCCTCCTAGTTCCACCTAGTGCCTACCACCCCTTTCTTAGCTTTGGGATTCTACCCATCTGTTATGACTGCAGCTGTATGCACGATGAACATAGTACAGTTTTGTACCTACCATAAATGTAGATGTTCGAGTGCTAATACAGCTGCAGTCCAGGTTTCCCTCCCTCCTTCCCCTCTTGGGACAGGCCTATTGGCTAACACCTCCTCATACAACCTGATTGGGGTATTCATTTATGATGTATTTGCTTGCAACTACTGTATTATGATTATATTGCACTGCATTATTACACAAATTTATGTATTGCCTTCCTTCTGGGGGCACCTGACATCTGGGGCAAGAAAAACTGAAGAAAATGGCGTCGGCTGGTTCCTTTATACCCCTGTCACACTGAAGTCAGGGAAGAAGCGACGACAATCGACGCCGGACCTAGACGTTGGAATTCATCCGACCGAGGACCCGCCTGACGGCAGGAGAACCCATCTGTTATGACTGCAGTTGTATTAGCACTCGAACATCTACATTTATGGTAGGTACAAAACTGTACTTTCTGCTCCCATTCCCTAGGGATCAGCAGGAGGCTCAGAGCTGAAGTGTCAGCATTAGATCTGTGGTGCCGAGATCTACTCCAATGTTGCCAGAGCCATCCTCGCCTCTCTCTGCTAAATAGCTTGGGTCTGGCTCCCTCCTTGAGACATGAATCCAGACAAAGTCATGGGTTGCCTACTTTGGAAGTCTCGGCTCCGGTACGGCCAGCCACAATTTCTCCTGGTACATTGACTTTCGAGGTTGTGGAGAGGGTATTCTCTTATTTAAGAGATCCAGTCCCTCATACATCCTTGGATCCTACATTTTTCCCTCTATGGTTCTGAGCTCTGATCTTATCAAACCTACTCCACAGGGACAGCCAGTACCAGCTAGTGTCCTGACAGTTCCCCTAGAGGAACTGCCCCCCTCTCTTCATACACTTCCACAGCATCCCACAGAAGAGGTTCATTGAAAGAGAACATGTAAAAGGAGGCATAGATTCCCCCTTGGTATCTCATTGAAGATATTGACTTCGACGTAAGGGAAGAGTCTCCCAGATCACCACCTGATTACTTCTCATTTATAGACATTTTGAAGATCCTTAAGCAGAAAGGTGGCTGGTCCTCAGATAATCCTTCCCCTGAAGGATCAGTATTTCTGGAGGCTTTTGGTGCTGGCCCATGTATGTCTTGGGGTGACTCCCCCGGCTGAAGAGCTCATCGATCTGGTCTCTCACCAGGCATGGAAGGAACTAGATTTGGTTAAGCGAATTGCACGTCTGGATAAAATTTTCGCTCCTCCAAAAGGTAAGCCCCATTGGAGCAAATGTGTTCCTGTTGATGCAGTGATTGTGGTGGCAGACACCAAGAAGGAGCTAGCAAACAGAGTTCCTCTGTCCACCCATCTAACAGAGAGTCCAGGGCTTTGGACAGGTTTGAAAATAAAACATTTGCTTTGTTGTCCTTTGCCTTAAGGTCTCTGAATTGTTTGGCACACTTTATAAGACTGCAGAGAGACTTGACCAAGGAGATTTCAAAATCTTTCTGAGTCCATGACTGCAGAGGATTACAAAAAATCATCCTTGCACCTGGCCACTTTTTGCCTATTTCCAGTATGTCCATGAGGTTGATTTCTCATACAGCAGAAGGCACCTCACGGCTACCAGTTCAGGCATTGCTGTAAGGAGACATGCATGGATGTGGTTGTGCGATTTTATGGAGCCTTAATAGTCTTCTTTAATCGATGTTCCTTTTGATGGAATATCCTTGTTTGGTCCTTCTGTGAAAGAAATGCTTTCCTGCAGTGAACAGGAAGGAAAGACTCTGTCTGACTTGGGATTCGCTTTACTACCCCTCAATGATCGTTTTCAAGGAATCAAAGAGGAGGCAAGAAAATGTGGTTCTGCAAGTCCTTGGGATCTTTCCAGGATTCATGCTGAGACAACTTCCTCAGAGGCAGAGGAGCGAGTTTAAATGGAAGACGGTGTCCTCACAGCAGAGGAGGCCCCTGAAAAACAGGGTTTCAGAGATTCTATTCCAGATGGATCCTTTCAGCACTCTTGAAGTGCTTGCCCAACTGCCCACTTCTGGAGGCATTTGGGGACACTTGTCCTTGCACTCAGACACCTGGGCTATTATAAAAAGATTCTTTTGTGCTAAAAATAATATTCAGAGGTTACTTTACACCATTTTTCCAAACTTCCAGTTCTGAATGGAGAAAGTTTCCCAAATTTCCAAGTCAGACAGAAACTGCAGCTCAAGCAATTCGGAAGCTGCTAGAAAAAAGTCATCCAGGAGGTCCCTCCAGACCATAGAGGATTCAGAACTTACTCAGGGCTCATTTTAGTGGCCGAAAAGACAGGGGACCTGAGACCTATTTTGGATCTAAGCAATCTGAACCAATATGCCACAAAGTCAAAGTTCTGAATGGTAACAGTTCAGTCCATTCTCCCTGTTTTACACAAGGATGATTGGATGTGCTTTATCAATTTTCAGGTTCATACTATCACATAAAAATAAACAGACTGTCCTGAAGACCCTTGCACTTTGGGTTGGGAGCCAGTCACTGTCAGTTCAGAGCCCTGCCCTTTGGACTCACCACAGCCCCCAGGGTATTTTACCAACTGTATGGCAGTGGTAACAGCTCATTTGAGACTGCAAGGATTGAGTGTTTCCATATCTAGAAGACTCCTAACCGCCCCAGCCATGCATCTCCTAGAACAGTTCAGGGACTATTTGCTTCAGATTTGCCAAACACTAGGCATTACAGTCAATATTTCAAAATCCCACAGTACAGAGCCGGGAGTTCATTGGAGCTCATCTAAACACAATAAGCTAAATTGCTTCTTTAAATCCACATTGTATATGTACAATCAAGCCCCAGGTTCATCAGATTTTTTTCTCATCCTGTTCCTGCTGCCAGACTTGTCCTTCAGGCCCTAGGTTCCGTGGCAGCGTCTATAGATTTTAGTCCCATTAGCACATTACTATGTGCATGTTATTTAATGGACTGTTGCTGTTCAGTGACCTGTTCTTCGATAGCCTCTGTCCTTTCCAGTCAAACTTACTTCAGTATGCAAAAATCATATTTGATGGGGATCCAGTCAGATAACATTTACACTGGACACCCCTTCATTCTGTCTCCCTCAGTGGCCACAGTGACCACAGACTCCTCCCAATGGGGGGGTCATTTTTTGGGTAGGATAGTCCAAGGTAAGTGGTCCCCCCAAGAGACCAATTCTCACAGATGAGAGTAGTCCTGTTAGCATTGCAGGCATTTCAAGATGTTCTCCCTGTAGAGACCATTGAGATCCAAACCGACATGTCTGTGATCTGGTACATCAACAAACAAGTGAGAACTCTATCTTGCCCCTTTGCTAGAAGCTATGAGAGTGCAGCCTCCAACTGCTGTCCAGTAGCAATGCACATTTTGAGCAAATTCAACATGCTAGTGGACAAACTCAGCAGTTCCATTCTGATGCCTCACAAGTGGTCTCTGAATCAGTGGTGTAGAAAACTTTCTGTTGTCGACACTAGCCTTACTGAGATCTTTTTCCCCACAATAACAAATACAGCAGGTACTTTGCCAAGATCCCCCCTCAGGGGGTTTCACTGACAGATGCTGTAGTCCACATTTGGCCCTCCAGTCTTCTTTTACACATATCCCCCAGATGTTCATCGTGTTTCACTGTTGCAGTCATTACACTAGGGTTATCCTGCTGGCAGGCTACCCGCAGTCGGCCTGAATTCCAAAGTCCTGGTCCGGCGTCGGTTGCTGTCGCCTCTTCCCTGATGTCAGTGCACCAGAGGTATAAAAGATGCAGCCGACGCCATTTTCTTCAGTCTTTCTTGCTCATAGGTTCATAAGTTCATAGGTTGGTACTAGGCTATCAGCCCTAGGGCCTATACAAGCCTAGCCATAACAATTCCCTGGCTATTTCTTCCCACATTATTTACTTTCCTGGACCCCTGTCTAGCAGGGCGACTGACGTGATCCCTGGGGTGAATTTCCTTTCTCCCATCCAGTCGTCAAGGTTCCTCTTGAATAGGTCCAAAGAGGCACTCTGCTTGACATGTATGGGCAATCTATTCCAGAGTCTGGGGAGTCTCTGGGTCAGGAACCTATCCCTCCAGCATGTTTTGTTTATTGTGATGACAAGGTTTAGATCCCTGGAGCGTGTAGCTCTGAGGATTGGGATTTCTTTAAGTGTAGCATGTCCAACAGCTCTGGGTTTGACATGGCCTTGTATGTTAAGCAGAGATCGCCTCTGAGTAGACGATATGACAGAGTATAGCTGGAGTTTTTAAAGGCGGTCAGCGTGGGCATCTGCTTTAGGCCTGTGATTCTTTTAGTGAGGTATTTCTGTGGCCTTTCCAGTTGTTGCAGATGTCTTGAAAGGTACATACCAAATGGGCGTTGTATTCTATAATGGTTCTAATGAGGGATGAGTACAGTGGGACAATGACCTCTTTTTTTCTGGATGAAAAGTCCTTCGTGATAAGGTGTGCCACATAGAAGGATTTCCTGACTGTTGTGGCGATGTGGTTATCGAAGGTGAGACCACTGTCCACCTGTGTCCCTAAGTCTCTTATGACACTTTCTGTGTTTAGTGTACTGCCACTGATATGGTAATTCATGGATACATGTTTTTCCCAAAGGGGATAACAATACATTTCTTGGCATTGAGCTTGAGCCCATGGCTCTGGCACCAAGCATCTGTTTCTGTAAGGCCCTTTTGTAGAGTATCCACATCATTTGTGGATTCAATAATGGCTCCCATTTTGCAGTCATCTGCAAACTTTGTTAGCCAGAGTCTCTTAGTGTTGACCTGTACTTCAGAGAAGTAGATGCCAAACAAGAGCAGCCCCAGGACTGAACCCTGAGGTACTCCACTTGTCACTTGTCTGGAGCTGGATTTGGAGTCGGCTACTTTTACAGTGTGGGTTCTATCAGTAAGCCATTTAGCAACCCATTGGGTGACATAGGGATTAATGCCCAACTTAGTAAGTTTATCTATGATTCCAGAGTAGGGGATGGTGTCAAAGGCCTTGGCAAGGTCTAGATAGGCTGTGTGGACCACCTTACCCTTGTCCATGGCTCTGGAGACTGATTCAAAGAAGTCAATCAGGTTCAGGAGACAAGATCGGCCCTTCACAAACCCAAACTGGGTGAGGTCCAGTGTTTGAAGGTTGCCAATGTCTTTGTTTATAAGTTCCATGATAATACGCTCCATGGCCTTGCAGATAAGGCTTGTCAGACTGATGGGACGGTAGTGCTGCATGGTGCACAAAGCAAAAGCAGTTCGCAAGTGTCGGTCGGCTCCTAAGATTTTCAAATTTGAATTTCAGATCCAAAGTCTTCAATAAAGCTAAGTACCCCGTTGGGGAAACTTTTTTCTTGCTCCAGACCGATGTCAGAAAAAGTTAACAACTGTATTTCTTGTGGGAAGCAAATACCTCATAAGGATTTTCATTCTTACTGTATTCCTTGCCTAGACCCTGACCACGACATTGCTAGCTGCCGGTTTTGTGATAGATTTAACCAATGCACTATTAAGCGTCGGTACGATTTTGCTTTTCATTACTTTGGCTGAAGGTTTAATTATATAATGCCGTCGGAACAGGTGACGTCCGGACTTTATAAAAACGCAAGGAAACCCTGCATACCATGAGGGAGCATTTTTTTTTTCAAGGGGGATGGGAGGGTGGCCTAATGTTTAAGGTGTTTGCCTTACAAACACAAGGTACAGGGTTTGAATCTCACAGGGGATAATTGGCTAGGCTTAAAATGTCTCGCAAGGGCAGTTAGCCTAGTACTAATCTATGAACCTATGAAAAGGAAAAGGACAGGCATCTGAGGTCCAAAACCAACAACGAGGCCTCCGCTAGGCCAGTCGCCGGTTCTCAGTGAGGTGCTTTCGCAGCCCCTGACGCCCGCTACCTCAGAGCCACAGGCCGCTTCCGACTCCCACATAGAGACAGCTAGGCCTCTGGATACTCAAGGTATTGGACACTCAGAAACTATTCCCTCAGACGGGTCCGGAGCCTCTGAGCAGGCATCTGCTTCTGAGGGTGTTTTCAGACCTACACAGTTATATATCAAGCCAACCTCAGCTTCCAAGGCAAAGACTAAAACAGCTTTAAAGAAGAAGAAACAAGTACAGCGTTCTCCTGGACAGACTTCCATGCCTAAGAAACAGATGCTTAAAATGGCTGAAGACCTAATTACTTTGATCAGGGGTTCCCATCCCCCTCCTGATAAGAGGCGTAGGCAAGACACAGAATATGATTTTTCTGATCAGGTTTCCATTTCTTCTGACTCCTCTTCAGAACAGGGATACTCTTTTCCTCCCTATGAGGATTCTGATGCTGAAGAATCTATTCCTTCAGCTTCTCCTCCTGAGGATTATTCTTTTGGGCATTCCGTGCATACCATGAGGGAGCATTTCCACTGGGAGAGCCAAGATTACTCAGAATCTAAGAAAAGGCTCAGATACTTTCTTCTACTACCTCAGCACAGACCTCTTGCTATTCCACCTGTTCTAGACATTGTAGATGTATTTTCAGAGTCCGGCCTGTCTCCTGACTCTTTACCTCCTGCACCTATTAAGCCAGACAGATATTACAGGGTTCCAGACTCTCATACATTTCTATATAAAAACCCTGCTGCTGACCCAGAAACTATATCTCAGGGTCCCCAAGGGGTCAAGGCCTCTACTGCAAAAAACCCTGTCCCCTTGGATAGGGATTTTAGGGCACTGGACAGATGGGGGAAAAAAAGTTTACACTTTTGCTACCTTGGCTGTAAGGGCTTTAAATTGTCAGTTTCATATGCTTAAATATCAGCAACACTTAATGTCACTGCTAAAACAGAAAATGTTGACAAATTCTGAATGTTCTGAAAACAAGGAAATGCAGGATTTATTGCATGCAGCTGAACAAGTGGGAAAGCATACTTTGCAATGTGGTTTTGATTCACTGGAGGCCTCTTGCAGGGCCGCTGTTGCAAGTTCTGTCATTAGAAGGCATGCTTGGTTAAAGGAACAGAATCTGCCTGATCATGTTAAAGCAAAATTATTGGATGCTCCATTACAGCATGATACTTTGGTGATAAGGCAGAAGAGGTGTTGAGGAAAATGGAGGATAAAGTGAAATCTATGCAGACAGTAAAGGATTTCTTACAGGTACAACCATCCAGATTTAGCAGGAACTGGCCTTCTAAGAATTGGTCCTTTCCAGTGTCAGACAGGCCACAAAGAGGCAGATACAGCCGCCCTAGAGGCAGACAACAGCCCCAGGGCTCATACAGGCCCAAACAATGGGGTGCTTCTACCTCCAAAAGCGGAGAAGACAAATCACAGCTATATAGGAAACAGTCACAAATGACTTTCCTCTGCCAATGCCAAGCACTTATCTTTTGGCAGCACCCTTAGGGGGAAAGCTAGCACTTTTTTCACAAAATTGGCACATGATCACCCAGGGCAAATGGGTCTTAAATGTAGTCTCTCAGGGCTACAGGTTCCACTTTCACACCCTTCCAAAGGCAAAAGGGATGTCAGACCTGCCACACAATCAATGGGCAGAGGCACAAAAGCAAGTTTCATCTCTCATGGACATGAGGGCTATTCAGCCAGTACCACAACAAGAGCAGGGACAAGGATTTTACTCAAAACTTTTCTTAGTACCAAGAAAGGACAAAGCCTGGAGACCAATTCTGGACCTGTCTATTCTAAACACTTTTCTGGATGTTCCAAAACTCAAAATGTTGACTCTGCAGCAGCTTCTGCCCATGCTGGGCAAGAAGGCTTGGCTTGTAACTTTGGACTTCAAAGAGGCATACCTGCATGTCCCAATCAGGCAATCTTGCAGAAGATACCTCAGATTCATAGCTGGCTCAATGCATTTCCAATTCTCTGCACTGCCCTTTGGCTTATCTACTGCGCCCAGGGTCTTCACAAAATGCCTGGCACCAGTAATTGCATTTTGCAGACAAAGAGGAATTCAAATATATCCCTACTTGGACGACTGCCTTATTCAGGCAGAGAACAAAGACATTCTACTAAAGCATCTGGCGTTTGTAAAAAGATTACTAATTTGCCTAGGGTACACAGTAAACGAAAAGAAATCAAAACTAGTACCCTCTCAAGAGATAATATTCCTGGGTGCAAGCTTAAATACAACTGCCCAGATGGCTTATCTCACGCCAGACAAACAAAGGCAACTGATGTCTTACTTCGAAAGCATGGCAACAAAGACCCAGTTATCTGCAAGAAAAATTCTGCAGGCTTTGGGCTTCATGGCATCCTGCATTCTGCTAATTCCGTATGCAAGATTGCATATGAGGAAGCTACAATGGTATCTAAAAAGTGTTTGGACTCAACATTGCCACAGCCTGGAAACATTAATTACCGTCATTCCCTGCCTGCAACAGGAGTTTCGATGGTGGGAACAGGCCTGTCACCACAGCAAGGGACAGCCATTCACTTTACCCACAGCCAGGCAGACACTAACAACAGATGCATCAGATTATGCCTGGGGGGCCCACATGGCAGGAAAATGTATTCAGGGCACATGGCCATGGCCCACAAGCCAAAGCATCTTCACATCAATCAAAGAGATGCTAGCTGTACAAAATGCCCTGACAGCCTTCAATGATCTACTTCATCCGGGACAACTGCTGATAAAGACAGACAATACTACTGTCATGTGGTACATAAACAAGCAGGGAGGCGCACATTCTTACCCCCTCTGTAGACAAGCTATGATTTTGTGGAACACAGCATTGACTTATCAGGTACACCTGCAAGCACAATTCCTGCCAGGAAAGACAAATGCTCTGGCCGACGAACTAAGCAGAAACCTCATGGAACGTCATGAGTGGAAACTAGATCCACAAGTCTTCAGCATGATAACAAGAAAATGGGGATGCCCAGACATAGATCTATTTGCCTCCCCTCAGAACTGCCAACTACAGAGATTCTGCACAAGGACTTATCACAAACAAGCATGGAAAGTGGATGCTCTGTCATTCAGCTGGAAAACCATTGCAGTATATGCCTTTACTCCACTGCCTCTCCTCCCCAAGGTACTCCTAAAGGTCAGACAAGAGAAGCCAAAAATGATACTGATTGCCCCGGATTGGCCACGCCAGCACTGGTACCCAATCCTAAAGAAATTGTCTCAAGGCCCAGCCTGGACATTACCTCAAATTCCTCACTTACTGACCCAACAAAACAATCAGATCCTGCACAGCCAACTCAGAACCCTAAATCTGGCTGCATGGTGGATAATGTAACCATTCAGAACACACCTCTCTCTAAAGCAGTTATGGATGTTATTTTGGAGGCCAGGAGGCCCAGCACCAGAAAATCTTGTGCAGAAAAGTGGAAGAGATTCTGTGCTTGGAACCAGGCATAAGGAATTGACATGCTTGTACCAAATATTCCTCAGATTTTACAGTACCTAACTGAGATGCTGGACAAAGGCCTATCTTTTTCATTAATCAAGATCCATGCCTCCACTGCTAAGGCAGGACCTCAGAGGGGCCAAAAACATAAGACCTCCAAGGCGAGCACCAATACCTGCATGGGACCTCAATTTTGTCTTGGAAAAGCTCACACTGCCCCCTTTTGAGCCGGCCAATACAGCTGAGATAAAATTCTTATCATGGAAAACAGCTCTGCTCCTAGCAATAACTTCAGCAAGAAGAGTCTGAGTTGCAGGCTTTAATGGCTGTGGAACCTTTTATTATTTTCCATCCGGACATGGTTTCTCTAAGGACAAACCCAACATTTATGCCTAAGGTAATGTCCAGTGTGGCACTTAACCAAACCATTCATTTGCCTACCTTTTATCCAAACCCACAGAATAAAGGGGAGAGACTCCTGCATTCTTTGGACATACACAGACAGTTATGCTTCTACTTGGACAAAACTAAAGCTTTCAGAAAGACTGAGCAACTTTTAGTGGCATATGCTGCAGAATCAGAAGGAAAGGCTATTTCAAAGCAGACTAATTCAAAATGGATAGGCCACTGCATTTGTTTCTGCTATTCACAACATGGCAAATCAGTGCCTAAGGGGCATTAGGCCACATTCAACCAGAGCAGCAGCCTTCCTCAGAGGAGTACCAACCAAGGATATTTTGGAGGCTGCAACTTGGACTTCAGTGCACACTTTTACACAGCACTACCACTTACCTCTTTACTCTACTCTAAATCCAGAGCAGGCTTTGCCACTGCAGTTCTGCAGGGCCTCATAGACACTCCTAATTCTATTTAGGCCCAGCCGCCCAACCTCAGCTTTGGGATTCAACCCAAGTGTAATGACTGCAACAGTGAAACACGATGAACATAGTACAGTTGTGTACCTGCCATAAATGTAGATGTTCAAGTGTATTCACTGTTGCAGTCGAGGTTACCCTCCCTCCATCCCACTTTGCATTGCTGGGACTTATCTATACTTCTCTATCCTATACAACCTATGTGGTGTATTTGCTTGTAGATGAAGGTAATGAGCATGTTACTGCATGCTTTTTTATAAGCAGAATGTTTAGCCTACCTTTTTGGGGGCACCTGACATCTGGGGCAAGAAAAACTGAAGAAAATGGCGTCGGCTACATCTTTTATACCACTGGCGCACTGACATCAGGGAAGAGGCGACCGCAACCGCCGCCGGGCCAGGACTTTGGAATTCAGGCCGACTGCGGGTAGCCTGCCAGCAGGATAACCCTAGTGTAATGACTACAACAGTGAACACACTCGAACATCTACATTTATGGTAGGTACACAACTGTGCTTTCCTCTGATTCCAAAGTTCTTATAAAAAGCCAGTCAGTTGAGAGCTAGCTCAGTTATCCTCATTGCCCCATTTTGGCTTTGCCAAGTCTGGTTCCCCTTCCTATGATCTCATCTCCGTTGTTATCCTCCTTGAATACTGAACCCCAATACAGACCTTCTTTCTCATACCTTGGGGATAAAACACCCCAGTATCTTACCCCTCAAACTAACCACATGGTATCTCAGTTCCATTAATGGCTAGACAGCCTAAGCTTTCTTCCCTGGTTTGTGATTTACTTTTGTCTTCACAGAAATATCCTACTAAGAGGGTTTACAAGAGTAAATGGAAAAGATTTTTAATTTGGGCCTCAAAAAATTACATTGATCCTTCTACTGCCCCTATTTCTAGTGTACTGGAGTTTTTTACCTTCTCTGTTTAAAGAAGGTGCTGTTTTTTTCCACAATTAAAGTACAGTTGGCAGCCATCCTAATTTTTCACTCTGGGATGAATGTTTCTTGCTTGGCTGCTTCCAAGTTGTATAAGGCTTTTCTAAAGGGCACCTTTTTGCTGAGATCCCCTATGAAGGATCCGTCAGCTCCCTGGAACTTAACAGTAGTACTTCAATGTTTAACTCTGCAACCTTTTGTATCTTGAACAAAAACCTGACTTGAAATTTCTGTCTTGGAAAACACAGCCTTCATAGTTACTGTTAAAAGGAGTTCCAAACTCCAGGCTCTTTCATAAAAAACTCCTTACATTGTTTTTTGTAAAGACAGGGCTGCTTTATCAACCAGTGCTTCTTTCATACCAGCAGTGGCTTCTGAGTCAGATATAAATCAAACCATAAATTTGCCAGTTTTCTTTCTAAAATTCTCGAAGGACAATACATGCTAAATCTTTTAGATCTGCTTAGAAAACTACATTAGTCTTCATACAGAACAAAAGATTTCAGAAAAATGAACCAGCTGTTTATCTTGTTTTCACCTATTCGGATGGGTTCTTCATTTTCTAAAGTTACATTGGCAAATGGGTAACTAATTGCATTTCCCAGATAACTTTCCAACAATATAGTGGAAGGTCTCTGCCTGCCAAAAACACCTAAGGTTGAATTCAACAAGATACATGGCCATCTCATCTGCCTTTTGCTCTAGAACTTCCATTGATGATATTTATGCAGCAGTCACCTAGTCTAATGGCCATACTTTTGTCACTCATTACAAATTGGACATCGTTTCCAGAAACAGAGCTGCCTTTGGTTAGCAGTTCTCAGGAGTATCCTTCCATGAAGGCCACCCAAGATCTACATAGCTGGGGTCTCTGTCCCATATGTTGAGGAAGAATGAAAAGGACATCATTAGATATTAGTTATGTACTCACCATAATTAGGCATCTTTGTTGTCTATTTTCATTCTTCCTCAGTTTCCCTCCCTCCTTCCCCCTTCCTATCATCTTCTGGAGTGATGTGATGTATTTTTGCAACCTGTTGTTCCAGGTTTGAGCCCTGGAGTTATTTATTTTCCTTTTTCCTCTTATCTTAAATGAAATACCTCTCCTGCTTCGTCTTCAGTGTACAGAAGGAAGAGCGACACCATGTATTGTGGAAGAATGAACATAGACAACACATATGCGTAGTTACGGCAAGTACATAACTTTAATTTTGTGGTACTTGTGCAAAAGCTTAACCCATTTTTTTATGATTTTTGTAGAACTCCTTACAAGAGGTGCAAAGGTACAACTCCTAGGACCCCAAAGCCCTTTCTTGTCATTAACAAACAGCAGACAACACAACTCCCCTAATCCCATATTACACAGAAACATGCACACCCCTCCCCAGCACACTTCATGTTGGAGGGGTTGACCATCCCTCCATCCTTTAGTATACTAACTCCATGTTTGCAGAAACAGAAGTAAAGGAGAAACGCCATGTAGTTGGTAACGCAGAACTTGCATGAACTGTCATCTGTGAATTTCACTAAAACAGTTCATCTTGTTTGATGCACTTATTGAACTCTGGGAATGCTCCGCTTCAGGGCAGGTTTGTCATCTTCGAGGAAGTGGGTCTTCTTTCTGAAGATGTACATGCTTAACTGAATTCTGTTTCTCTTATGAAAGGTTTTTAAGAGCTAGAAAGCTATGTTTAGAGAGAAATTAATTTATGAGGGTCTTGGGGAAATGTAACATCAGTGAAATGGGACTGAGAAGATAAGATGCGGGATGGCAGACACAGACAAGAAGTAAGGAGGCTAGGGGCAAAGTTTGCCCAAATTATGATTACTAATGAGCTGCATCAGAGTGTTGTGTTATAGTGATGTGTATTTTCCGAGATGTATGCTGCTATTATAGTTATAGATGTGACTTTTTTCTGACGTGACTTTTTTCTGATGTGGAATTTTAATTTTTTTGCATCCCTGCAAAGTAATATTTTTGCTTTTCTTTCATTCATATAAAACGCATTGTTAATTCCAGTACTTGAAGATCTGTATAAAGAATTTTAAGACAGACTGAATGCTTTTGTAACTGCAAACAGTGTTCACCCTTAACAGTTGTTAAATTTGGACAAAGTACTGTTCATTGTTTCCTTTCAGGAGTGGGCTAGCCAAAAGCCGAATAGATGACATTAGTTTAGCAGCCTTAGGTAAATTGGATAGGTCACAAGCCCCCCACTCCTCTCTACGTCCAGTTACTTTATATAACAACCTCTGAAACTGCACAACTTCATGGCATGCTTGTCAAATTTAAGAAGATGGTTCATCACTGAAGATAGACTTAAACAATAGATAGTGTTGTATTAATTTACTTGCTTAGATTTGTTTACTGGGAAAGTCCATTTGGGAGCAAATCCACTTTTCAGAGATGACCTGGGGGAAAGCTCCATGATTACATTAAAGATGCATATCAAATTTATATGAAGAATACATATAATATCATATTGGGCATGCATAGAACATGGAATTATATAGTAGT